>NC_056729.1:184459874-184634749 GCF_019279795.1 Protopterus annectens
AACAGTACTATTCAGAGGCTGCAACACTGAATGCCATACAATACCAGAGTAAACACAACCAGTTCAGGCTTTAGAACTTTATTGCCAGGCAGTTACAGTTTCATTTAAATATGACCTATATGGGACTATTACTGTCATATTGTCTGGTTTATTCACTACAAACCATACACATTTTTTATACTGTCAGGTAACATTTTACTTCTTTATATTTATTTGGTATGACTACTACAAGCAGGATTGTTACTCACCAGCCTCGCGATGCAGCCTTTGCAACCTGCTTTCATGGGCTTCCTGCTTTGCAGCCCACTCAGCTGGACCGGTAATGAAAACAGAGAAACATTTGTGCATGCCTATTATCACATACACATGCTGGAGTTTGGTAAACACTTATTTCTAGGAATACTTACACACTGCTGGGACATCTCCCCTATGTCTGTGTTCTTGGACCCATTATTCCAAGACCTCCCTCTTCTTCCATTTCATGTTGGCATAGTGGTGCTGGACCTGCTCACCAGTCTGAGGGATACCAGTGGCACCGATGAGATCACAGGCAAGACTTTTCCAGGCTTCTGCTTTATATTGGGAGCCCTGGTAGTGGTCCTGCAGCAGTCTCATGTCATGGTTTTTTACCAGGACTCCTACCATGATCCTGGACTCCTGTATCCCCCAGCACTGCACCTGAAAGCACATGCCCTCTCCAACATCTGCCATATTGCCTACAGTGAAGAGCTACAACCAGTTATGAGCTGTATTGCCACCTGCGGGGTTTAAATATGGCCTATTTCTCACCCTTTGCCAGGATTGGACAGTTATGAAAATGCTGAGCTAAGCTACGGGCAAACCTGCTTAGCTAAGGCTGGCAGTGCTTAAAGGGGCAGGTTCAGCATTGCTTACCAATGGGCAAATCCACTAAGCTGGGCTATTCATTGCTTAGTATTCATATGTACACAATCTTACACCCGGTCAGCATAGCCGTGCAATGCTTAGCACTGCTTATGTTTTATTATATTGATCTACCACCTGTATGGGATTGATTCATCATTCAGTACATAATATATATTTAGTTACCTTCCCTGACATCCCCCAATGTGCTGTTCTTAATTTATTCTTGTGTGACTATACTGTATTGGGCACTTGAGTTTATACGGGAGTTTCACTACTTTATTACAATGACACCTCACATCTGGGTCTAATACACTACTCTGTTTGAGAAAAATAAGTTACTTCTTACATAAATAAAAAAAAAATAAATAAAATTGTTATGTTTCCACAAACAAAATGCGCTGATGAGTCTAGAATTGTGAATGACTACGTGCAAAGTAGATGCTCTAACCACTACACTATTACACTTATGCTTATGCTAGATGTCTACTGCTTTTTAACTTATCCTGCTGTTTCAGCTGGGCTAAGCATAGTTAAGCAATGGGCACACCCATGCAGCTATACTTAAACTTTATTGCATATAGGAAAAAATATATATTTGTTGTGATTTCTACTTCATACCCTTCAGAATATCCATGCTAGTGCTAAACCTGTTACTCTGTCAACTTTCTGGGTTTGTAGGGACAATTGTCCTTTATGACTTTGTCCAGATTCCTTACTCTGATGGGTTGGGAGGTGTGCGCTATGTGCTTATGCTAAACTGGTCCCTTAGGGCTTTGTCCAGATTTCTTTCCCTGATGGGTCGGGGGTGTTATGAGTGTTCTCGCTCATTTTAAATTGCTGAACGACAATACTGAAGTGCAGGGGCATATGTATTTTGAGAGCCCTGCTCTCAGGCACACCCCTACACTCTTCCACAGAACTGTGTCTGTTTTATAGCAGGGCAGAGCACCTTCATGAATATGTATGGCACACTGCCATGCTGCACAGGAGTGATCCCTTCTGTGCAGGAATAAGCTATTCCTGCACAGAAGCTTGCTGAATCCCAGGGTAAGTCTTGCTTTTTTAACTTGCTTGATAATTTTTGATGGTGTTACTGAATCCCATATTGAATGCTTTCCATCCATGCCATTTATCTCAACCCTTCTAAAGCATTCAGTACAATTTTTCATAAAATTTCCCATAAAGATATTGCTGATAAACTTAACAGGTTAAATACTAATACCTGTTTTACTTAGTAACTTACTAACCGGCCTAACCAGCTTAAACATTAACCCCTATTGCAATAAAAGGATGCTAAATGGCTATGTTACAGCAGATGCAGGTTGAGACTTGGTACCTTCTCATCATGTGGCCCGGTCACAAGTGGAGCCACTCAGGGCCCTGTGTTCAGGCCTCTTTTCTTTGGTATCTATTTCTCTCAACCAAAGGCAGATATCGTTGATATGTGGCTGACCATTTCGCAGATGATTTCAAATTGGGGACTATTACTGATTTCCCACAAAGACTCATATTCTACAAGAATGTCTTGACCAGGTCAAATCCTGGTTTTCTGACCATGGCTTTAAGTGTAATGAAAAAAAAAATTAAGTGCATTAGCATTTGGGAAGCAAGTCCTTCCCACTGCTTAACCCATAAATTGAACCTTCCTTCAGGTCATTGCAATCATTAGATGTCCAGGCACTTTTACTGAGACTGAACTCTCCCTTAATTATGACGTATGAGATGCAGTAAGGATCTTTTTTCATTGACCAGATATGTATTAAATGTGTCTCAAGATCCATCAAGATCTTACTCACAGAATATTCTTCCATAATATAGTCAATCATTAACTATAGTGCTGCAAGTGGTATTTGTCTTATTAAATACATACCCTTGCTTGAAAGACCTCAGTGTTTTCTAACCAAGAGAAACAAAGTGTTAGTGTGTCTTAAGTGTCTGGATAGAATAAAAAAGTGTTTCATATTTTACATCTCATATAACTTCATAGTTAAATAATAGGCAGTCCATCTGCAGACTATTATTAGCCTAGTCAATAACCAAACAGAAACCAAAGGTCAGAGTCAAATCCTGTATCATCTCTTTGTGAGATGAAGATGGCCATTATGCCAACCCTGTCGCCTTCTATATAGACTCCAACATGGACATAAGTGTCTTGTCTTTTGGTCTATAAAAGACCGTATTTTACAAAATTTTCCATCTAAGAAACACCAGTAAAGTTGTGAATACTTTCTCCATAACTCTGATTTTATATAGTAACATAAATAGGATTTCTTGGAAGGCTATATTTATATATCATAAGATTCCTTATCTATAGAACAAACTTCTGTCTCACATGTAAAATGATGCAAGGGAATTGCTTTGAAAAAGTGAAGTGATGATGATTACACAGGTTCATATAAATTCGGTCTATATCAGAACATAGAAGTTTTAAAACTTTGAATGTTCTAATATCGACCCATTTTAATCGAACACTAAAAATAGTGAAGCTGCAGAACACCGAATTCTTTCCTTGGGAAAGAATTTGATTGGCCGGTTTTGTGGCTTCGCTATTTTCAGCTCTGTGGTGGAGATTTACAGGTCGGGTTCAGGTAAGTGTGCAATTGTGTGGTTGTTAGGATTAGGGCAAGGGTTAGGTGAATTAGGGTTAGGGCGCGGGTTCGGTGAGTTAGGGTTAGGGCACAGGTTAGATGAATTAGGTTTAGGGGTGGGTTAAGTGAGTTAGGGTTAGGGCATTGATTAGGTGAGTGTGCGATACTGTCAGACCTTAGGGTTAGGGCTTGGGTTAAGGTAAGTCGATAGATAGTAGTGTATGTATAGTTTAGTGTAGGGTTAGTTGCAGGATTATAAGTGTATGTGTGTGTATTGATGTTTTTTAGGTGTGCTTGTGTTGTATGTATGTGTTTCAGAATAGCAAATTTTTCCCAAGGAAAAAAATCGCTGTTCTGAATGTTCGATATTATGTGGTTTAGATATTTTAGGTTTGATGAAATAGCATTCGCTATTTTCATCTTTCGATAACATGATATAAACAGATATAAATTTATCTCTAGTATTAATTTATGTCTGTTAACATGAAGTGAGTTAAACCTAGCTGCACTATGTACTAGGATACATTGCTAGGCTAACGCATTTATTCAATTCACCTGTCTATTTCTAACCTTGGATCCTATCAACATTAACACTGACTTCTGAGATATGAAAAACCAGAATGAAATGACCATTTAACATCCCTTCTTGACTCTTACCCAAGCAACAAACAGAAATGCAGCTGCCGCATCATGGGTACTCTGCATTCCTTATTGTTCCATCCCCATAAACCCTTATCATGCAGTCATCTTTCGGTGCAACTGTTGAACCCATCCACTGCCACTAAACTAGAATGAGTAATTTTCATTCCCTACACGTACTACTACTTTTGTAACAATATTCAGCTTTATTTTATTTATTTTGCATTTTTTAACTGGAACTGCCTCACTGGGCATGAAAACTGCTTTTCAGTGGAGGCCCTAAGAGAAAAGTTTCACATGACAAATAATAACAATATAAGCTTTACATAGCAAATAGCAATAATAACATTTAATAAGAGTGTACAGGTTACATACATGAAGAAAACATAATATGCATTTCTTGACATATAAAATTATTCTTTTTATACATGTGCCAGAAAGAATGTATGTGCATTTTTTCTTTTTGTTTAAAAAAAAATATTTTTGAGTCCATGTGTACATTTTATCCTAGAGATGAACATTGGCAAATACAGAATTGGCGTTATGCAATTTATGTTATTCTATATTTTAGTATCTTACATTAAAATATTTTTAACTATGCTTTGTACATTAACTGATTTCTGTCTTATATATTATTTAGCTGTATAATTTGTACTGTCACTTGGTGTTTTCTTTCTTTTTTTCTCTCAATTTCTTTTTATTTTTCAAATACATTTGAATAAATTCCACAGTATTTATATATAACATCTTACCATCTTAAATAACTATGTAAACTATTTACATAAGACTTTTACATTTAGATAAGTTAAATGATTCATTAAATAAAGCTTGTAAAAAGTTTTTAATACCATTCCAAAATGGATTAATTTTAACATTGTCGAAAAAAATGTGATTTCAATCTGCATTGTGTAGTTGCTCACACCTCCAACATATTCCCTTTGTGGAATAATACATTTTAGTAATTCTATCTGGAGTTAAGAATCCTCTGTGCAAGCATTTCCAATTAAAACCTTTGCAGTATTGTATAAAGGATCTGTTTTATTGATAATAAAATATTTGATTTAATTTCTTCAGTTAGCTGTAATGAGTGTCCTTTTGTTATACAATTCCAATATGAGAATTTGGGTGTTGTTTTATAATTTATCAATATATTGTAAATTTTTGAAATACTGTTTCCCATGTCATAATCATTATACACAATTTCATTTAAGTATATTGTAAGTTTAGGTATTTCTTTAAATAAAGAATTACTAATTATTCTGCATAAATCTTGTGAATATGTCAGAATGCTATGCATAGTTAGCCAATCTTGCTGTGGAATTTTGTGTGTTATTTCTATTGTTTGCATATCCAGAACATTTAGTTCTTTGATACATTGAAACCAACAAACAAATGCTTTCTGTTCCCAGGAATTAATTATTTCTCTGTATATTTTATGTAGATAGCTCTTTGTAACTATGAATGGTGTTAAAAGATCAAACCAGATTTTTAATCTATATTTGCATTAATACTTTTCCTAAATGAGTCAATGTAACAATTAATCATACAAGTTTTAGCGGGCTTATTTATGTTATATTGCATACTAATACATAAGATGTGCCATGGCAACTTCTTTTTATCTGTTATTTGAATATTTTTTTGTAAATCAAATTCATTTATTGATATTACAGTTAGTAATTCTTTCCAATTTGCAGAATAATTTGGACTTATCCAATCTGAGATTTTTTTAGATATTGATGCTTTTATATATGTTTCTATACCAGGAAAGTTTAATCCTCTCTGTTTCCATGGTCTGATATGATGTATTAAAGCCATTCTGTTTCTTTTGGGAAACCATAAAAATGTTATTAGGAATGATTTTTTTTTTCTTTGAGTATATTCCTTTCTGGTAACAGTTGTATTACCAAAGCTATATATAGAATCTTGGGTAGTAAAATCATTTTGATTAACTGTAGTCTATCTTCAAGTGTTAATATTATATTGTTCCACTTTTCCACAGAGATTTTAACTGTATCGATGATATTATTGTAGTTTTTTTAGACTAATTCATTATTATCCTTGCAAAACTCAATTCCAAGATATTTTGAGGTAGATTCTTGTTTCCCTATAATGTGATTCCCTTCGTCTCCAATTCTATTTTTTTATTATTTAAAAATAAAAATTTTGATTTCTATTTATTGAAATGGAGTCTTGAAGTCCTGTAAAATGTGTCAATTAAAATATCTAATTCTTCTAATGTCTTTTTTGAATCGAATAATGTTAATAATATGTCATCAGAAAAGAACATTACTTTAGAATTGTATTGTCCATAAACATCTACTCCTTTGATTTTTGTATTGTTATGTTTCGAATCTGCCAATATTTCAATAGCCAAAGCAAATAGAATCAATGACATGGGACATTATTATTAGTACCCTTTGTTATATGTATAGATTCAGAGGTGAAATTACCTAGCTTAACATATACTAAATTATTTGCATATATATTCTTTAGTAGATTAACAAAGAAAGTAGGAAATTCAAATAACATCAGAATTTTGAACAAATAGTCCCAATTTAGGGAATCAAAGACTTCCTCTATATCTGAGCCAATTATGAGTGTTTCTTTAACATTCTTATAAGAAAAGCGCAGTCCGGGTCTGAACTGTCTGCAAACAGCTACAGTTAACTTTGAGTATGTGTCTACCTGTTTGAGCCAATCTTCATTTTCCCCTGGAGAACACTGGGCTTTGGCTGTAAGCAGCCCCCCCCCCCCACCACCACCACACACACATCTTCCACTTTCTCTTATTCCCTTCTGTTAGCAAATAGTATCCATAACTGATCAATACTGTGTGTTTGTTAATTTAAACTATGACCACAGTAGCCTACTGATACAAGGTTATCCTGTTTTTCCACCTGAGAAATTAAGAAAAGACTTGCAGTTTTAGAGCAGTCCTTGGTCAATTGTGATTGTTTCTTAACACATACTTGTCTTGCTTTGTGATTGTTTCCAGCCCCTCATACAAGAACCTAACAGGGTCTCTACCTGCTTCGCTCCCCACCCTGCCCCCTATTCCCTCCCGCCCCACTGGTCCCACCTTTATTGCACTCAAACCCCTCCCATCTTTCCAATAGCCAACCACAGTGCTAACCCAACACTACCTCCTCCATATTCCCTCTACTATCACACCTCCTCAACTGACATGTACAAGCATACCTTTCCTTTGCTCACTGCATGCACTCTCCTTGCATATCTTACATCCTACCAAAGCTCCATCATTCCCCCACTCAACCACTACCACTGTACTACTACTCACACTACCACCCATGTCTCACCCATACTCAGCTACCCTCCCACCAGCTCAAGAACAATCCCTATGCACCCCCCACATATTCTACCAACTATATTGTCCTGTCCCATGTCCTGAACCTGACTAATCTAATATATCAAACCTTCATACCAAATCCATCCAGTCCCCATCTCCTAATTCTTGTTCCCATATCACTTATCTTGAAATACATCTTTACCCCAAATATAAGATGGTGACTCTTGAACTCGATATACTCTATTAGTAAATAACATTTCTCTGTAATGTTTTACCAGCCGATTGATCTTTGTCTCATTATACTTCTATGTAAATGGACTTTTTTTTACTAATCTTGTAAATGTACAACGTCTACTTTTTTTATTCTTTTTTAACTTGTATTTTTTATAACCTGTATTTTTTTTTTATATAACTTGTTTTGATAACTTGTGTTTGAAGATTATGATTGGAGCTTTTCTCCTCGGGCCTCTACTGAAAAAGGACATGCATCCAGCTAGACCAGCCCGGTTAACAAATGTAAAATAAATAAAAATAAATAAAAATATTACTCAAACGTAAAGCATCCCTACAACTTAACATAGTAACCCTCCCACCATACCTATTACCCACAGAGCACAATCATAAAGTTTCCCTTATAAACAAACACATTCAAAAACTGAGAAAACTAATAATCTCATGCATATCAAAACTAGCCCTAAGTGGAGACATCCACCCCAACCCTGGCCCTACCATCTCCAACCCCAATCCTCATAATCAGACTAGAAACCACAACTTCTCCCATATTACAGCCAATAGACAGCCAAGTGACTTCTTTCTACTATGCCTAAATATTAGAAGTATATCCAACAAAGTCCATGAACTCCATGCCACCATAGCCTTATACTCCCCAGATATAGTCATCCTGACAGAAACCTGGCTAAAACCTCACATTACCAGTGAGCAAAATCTCCCTACAAGTTACGGCATACTAAGAGTAGACCAGCTAAACAAAAAAGGAGGTGGTGTAGCTATAATATTTAAACAGCATCTAAACATCCAGATCTTAAAATCATCAGCTCCACAAATAGGCAATGAAGAAATAATATATACCAACCTCAAAATTAACCAAAACAAAACCATCAACATAATTGGATGCTACATCCCACCTGGCCAAAACATCCCTCCACTAGAAAACCTCTTCAGCTGGTCTACCCACCATCTGCCCCAAGAAACTATCATCTTAGGTGATTTCAATATTGACTGGCAATCCTGTTCTGGCAACAATCCAACCCATCATGTACACCTTCATGGCTTCACCCAACTAGTCCAGTCACCAACAAGGATAAATAAAAACTCCAGCAAGCACACTACCCTGGACTGGATACTAGTCAGTAAGAACCCCCAGTCATATATAACAGGCTGCTTATCAGATAGCCTCAGTGATCACTCCCCAACATTCCTACTCAAAAAATACCTGTACCAAGCTAAACCTGTCATCTATCATCAAATACGTAAAAAATAAACTTTAACCCATTCACATTCATCTCATCCCTCAAAGAATGTAACTGGCATGCTCTAAAGTACTTCAGTCTAGATGACGCAGTTGAAGTTTTTAATACTACCTTCCTGAACATCCTTAATTATTACCATGCTCCCATAAGATTTTCCAGAACCAAAGCACAACCCTCCCCATGGTTACAGAAAACCACTAAGTCAGAAATGAAAAACAGGGATAAAGCCTGGGAGCACTGGCGCAAAACCAAAACCCCTGCAGCTAGACAGAAATTCCTAGAACTACGCAATAAAGTCAAAAAGCTAATAAAACGGGACAAATTCCAATACTACCAGTCTGCCCTAGACTCCTCACAACACAGCCCCAAACAATTCTGGTCCTCCATAAACTCCATCCTCCACCCAGGTAAAGTCAGTACCCCTCCTCCTAACATCCCTCACTCCTCAGAAAATATTGCTACCTCATTCAACACACACTTCACCCAAACCATACTATCACTAGCTAAACAACACAACCCCTCCCTCCAACCCACACCTTCAACTAGTAATCTCCCCACTGCCTTCTCTTTTTCTCCTGTACCTACCTCCAACATAAAAAAAAACTCTTAACTAAACTTAAACCCACCAAATTAGCAACAGACAACCTCCCAAGCGAATACCTACAAATCGCAGCTGATACTCTGGCCTACCCAGTATCCATCTTGATTAACCGATCTCTGTCAGAAAGTTACATTCTCACATTGTGGAAAGTCTCACATATAATTCCCCTCCACAAAGGCGGACCCTCTGCAGAACTAACCAATTACCTCCCCATAGCTATTCTCTCTCCACTCTCCAAAATACTAGAGAGATGCATACACTCTCAGGTCTCACACTACCTCCTTACTAACAACCTCCTTTCCAGTACTCAGCATGGTTTCTGACCAAACCATAGCACCACCACTGCCTTACTCTCCTTTACTAACACTATCCTTCAGCATAGAAACAATGGCTATCTCTCCTCTGCTACTTTCCTAGACCTATCTAAAGCATTTGACATGGTCCCACACAAACAACTTATCTCTGTCCTCAATAACCTATCCTTCTCACAATCAGTCACCAACTGGTTTCACAGTTACCTGTCTGACCACCAAATATCTGTTGTATGGCAGAATGACATATCTCCCCAACTACCTGTCTCCATAGGGGTTCCCCAAGGATCCATCCTTGGACCCCTACTTTTCTCTGTTTACACCAATAATCTAGCCTCTGCCACCAAACATGGCACACTCATCCAATACGCAGATGACTCAACCATCATCTGCTCAGTCCAGTCCATACCCAAACTACAAAAAGTCACACAGGAAGCCTTTTCCTCTGTTGAAACATGGTTATCCGATGCCCAATTAATACTCAACCCAAACAAAACTAAACTACTCATCTTCCAACCCACCAAACATGCTCAAAACAACTCTCACTTTAACATCACAGCAAAAGACAACACCACTATATACCCAACTGAACACACCAAATTGCTAGGAGTGGAAATAGACAATAAACTAAAATTTGACATTCACATATCCATGACCATAAAAAAGTCCACAAAAAACTAGGAGCATTATACAGAAATAAACAATTTCTCACCAAAGCAGCAAAGATTTCAATAGCAAATTCCCACCTTACCTCCACCCTACTTTATGCCTCTCCAGTATATACCAACCTAAGGCAATGTGATCTAAACAAGCTAGAGACCTGCTACAACAAAATTGCCAAATTCACCACAGGGGCATCCTACCGTAGTCACCACTGTCTCTCACTTGCTGAACTGGGCTGGCTTGAACTCCCTCACCTCCTTCAGTGGTATCAACTCTCACTCAACACAAACTAGTAAACCATCCACTAAATGTCCCATCCCTCCAGAATCTACTCCAACCCTATTGCACCACCAGACCACTAAGATCCAGCAACAAAAATCACTTGCAGATCACTAAAGCCAATAACTCTGCTGGTGAAGCACTATTCTCTTGCGCCATAGCCAAATTATGGAACTCACTCCCACCCACAATTACCTCCGTACCATCATGCACCAACTTCAAAACTTTATTAAAAGTGCACCTAAAAACATGATGGCTATGCCCTTGCAA
Source organism: Protopterus annectens (assembly GCF_019279795.1). Classification (NCBI taxonomy): domain Eukaryota; kingdom Metazoa; phylum Chordata; order Ceratodontiformes; family Protopteridae; genus Protopterus; species Protopterus annectens. The sequence continues at coordinate 184,470,908 of NC_056729.1, forward strand.
CTCCCACTCTAATATCATCCACCCCATCCAACTACTACCTTTCTTTCACCTCCACTAACTACCTTGATGATAGCAAGTTCAGATGCTCATAAGCCGAGTACTTATTATACAGCAGGAACTTCTCATTTTTACATTTGTTAATGCCTGTTATGTACTTCACAGATAAAGATTCTAGTTGTCTACTGATGTACTATGTTCTTCTGTAAATATGTTGTAAATAATTTCTATGTTAAATTGTTAATCGCTATGTAATCCAATGTAACTACTGTCTGTTTATTTTACTGTGGAGCTTTTCTCCCCGGGCCTCCGCTGAAAATGGACCCACGTCCAGTCGGACACTCCCGGTCAACAAATTTAAATAAATAAATAAATGTATTGTCTTTATTAATATAATCTATAAGAGAAATTATCCTTTTAATATTGTCATGTGTGTGTCTATGATATATAAATCCAGTTTGATTATTATTTATTGTTTTGGATAGTTATATTTTCATTCTGTTAGTTAACATTGTCATAAATATTTTATAGTCATTATTTAATAATGATATAGGTCTATATGAAGTACAGAGGTTTGGGATTTGTTTTCCTTTAGGATTGGTGTGATTAAGGAATATCTCGAAGAGGGTGGTATTAAAGCTTGTGACTGAATTTCTAATAGAGTTTTATGGAAGACGGATAGTATCTTTGAAGGAAAAAGTTCATATATTTCCATAATTATGCCATCTATATTATATATATATTTTTTACCCTCTTTTATTGTATCTGTAATTTCTTTGTAAAATATGGGTGCTTGCAGATCTAGTTTTAAGTTTTCTAGTATTTTTTATATTAGAACATTTTTCATCTAGATTTAATTGATCAGTATGTTTATTTTCTTTTTGTAAATGTTCCATATAGTGATTTCTATAGGTATCAAGAATGTCACCTATATCTGAGACATTTTCCCTTTCTTTTCATGGAAGATACTTTTAATGTTATTAGATTGTGATTGTATTTTGATTCTTGTGGATAAATCATGTAGATATTTGAGAGAAGTGGCCAAGGTATTAATTTTTAGTTTTTCTAAAGCTAAACTAGTTTTATGTGTTAAAATTTTGTTGTATTTATTGTTTAATACTGCTACTGTCTTTTCCATCTCCAAATGATTTTGATTTTTTTCAGCTTTTACTGACAAAAGTTTGGATTGTAGATCTAAAAATTCAGAATTTCATTCTCTGATTTTTTTTATACCAAGTTATGGTTTTACCACATATGTAAGCTTTTAATGAGTCCCATATCATTACTTTATTTATCTCTGTGGTGTAATTAATATCTAAGAAGAACTGTAATTAAGATAATAACCAGGGTTTGAACTATTTAATTTTAGTTATATATGCTGACATTCTAGAGTTAAAGATTAATGGTTTGTACCCATTTTGAAGTTTTAGTATCAATGAATTGTGGTCTGAAAAGGGGCAGGGAGTGATTGAGAAATTACTGATTTTAGAGTGTAAGTCATGGGTATAAAATATTTTATCTATTCTAGTTTGGGTACCAAATCTGTGATCTTGCTGGGAAAATAACAAATATTTATCTTTTTTTAAATTTGAAAGTCTCTACTAGATGAAATGATTCTACCCACTTGTTTAAAGCTTTTGATACAGCAGATGTGCTTTTATTTGTAGTTTCAGAAATATCAAATATGCAGTTAAAATTTCCTCCTAATATTAAGTTGCCTTTATAATTATTGGAAAAGAAATCCAAGCGTTTTTTTAAGAGTTCCTGATCCAATGCCTGGGAACCAGTATAGATTGGTTAGGATCCGTATTCTGTTATTATATTTAACTATTCCTATTGCCATAAGGCCTTCTTTATCTTCATACATATAAATGATTTCTCAGTTAATCACATTTGTTTTCCATAAAATTGTTACCCATTTTCTTTTTGTCTTATAAGTGGAATGCACCAATATCATATATTCCTTAGGATTCCATTTGTAAGAGGGTTGGAAGGGTGGCCTAATGGTTAAGGTGTTTGCCTTACAAATACAAAGTGCAGGGTTTGAGTCTCACACAGTGTAATTGGCTAAGCTTAAAATGGCTTGCAAGGATAGGTAGCTTAGTACTAATCTATAAACCTATAATTGTCATCTCTTTTGAAATTAGTTTCTTGAAGGAAGACAATTTGTGCATTGTTCAGTTTTAAATATTTCAGTAGATTTAATCACTTGCTAGGATTGTTTAAGCCATTGGTATTTAAAGATAATAAAGTTAAATCTATCTTAGGTTATTTAGACTATGTATTTTTTGTTTTATTGTCGATATTAAACATTTTCATCTGATAACTATAAAGTATATGTTTGAACTTTTAAAGGAAATTATCAGTTTTATACATTGAGTGTTTACCAATAAAGTAATGTTTTGGTCAGGTATACTAAAAATGTTTTTGTGAAATAACAAATGTAAATTAATAAATGTTAACAAAACTAAGATCCGCACTAGCCATGGAATGAAAGTCATTCCTAATCTGATGGATAAACTTAAGTCCATCAGATTATCACACATACCTTGACAATGCAGAACATCTGAGCTCCATAAATTGAATTATCATATGGAGAATATTTGTAATAGGAATAAGCAATATTTATATTATTTTGAACAGATATAGTACTATTGCAGATTAGACAGAATTCTATTACAATATAAAGGTCTACTTATTGTATTATTTATATGAAAGATAGATGACAAGCAATTCAGTTATAGTAAAGTAGGATGTATTATATATAAAACCTCAGTAAAAGATTATAGCACACAGTTATTTAACATATTCACCCTTATTGATGAATTCTTTCGAAACTTATTACTTAAAATAAATAGATGGTAATAATATTTATACCTAATGTTTATAATACAATGCATTTTACTGGATATATCAGAAGTTATATTTCATTGTTTGCCAGCATTTAAGTAATCACTTTGTTTGTTGCTAACTTACTTAAAGTATTAAGTTTGTTTTATGTGATCATTGATGAAAGTTAGTGCATTTTAATTATCAGTGCATCCCTCTTCCCCCCATTTCCTACACATAAGGATTTTCATATCTGTCATTTCTTATTATAAAATGAGTGAAATTACAGGTTAAAAACATCAAATTCACTTATTGTGATTAATGATTACAAGTTTCCTTTCTATATTCATAAATTGCCATTTTATGGCATATACTGACATTTTTTTTAGATTTAAATGGCAACATTCATTTTGCATAATCATCAAAGGTTAAACTGAGTGATTATTGTCAATTTAATACCATTTGTTCAGAGTGTGATTGTTACATTCCGTGACATTCCTAGCTCAGGCTTCTATTGTTTCCCTTGAACACCTTTGTCAGTTTGATGTCATGCATAAAATATTAGTTACCTTGGTAACAGCTTAAGTAATATGTATGGTCAAGATGGGTTACAAAACAACAATTCAAGGTAAATCAGTTTTATGACATGGTATGCACATTTACTTATATGAGAAAATCAGCATGCTTCCCTTTGATGTTTAATATAGTGTATGTCATTTAGGACAAGTTAAAAAAGTAGTGTTATTATACACAAACCTGTGTTATTAAATCCTGACTTTAATATCTAAATTCAGCAGACTGCTTTATCTTATATGACGGTTATATATTTTATGTCTAAATTTACTAAAATCATACATTACATAACTATTGTATGTTTTTTTTTGGCTATTGGTTAGTTATTTGAGAGACCACAAGCTGTAATGTTTATTCTTATTAGCTCCTTCCAAGCATGTTTTTATAGTCCATAGCCTTTAAATTATGAGACCCTTCTAGTTTCTTATTTGTTATAAGTATATTTCCATCCTTACATACACAGATATCAGTACTTCAAGCACAGGCGACAATGCCCATCCAGTTTTGCCAGAATACCATTCACTAGTTCATGTGGTGTGTTTCCAGGCTGTTCTTAAAAATATCCAAACCAATATTTGTCCTGTTCCATTTTACCAGCCTGTTCCATGCAGTGACCACTCTGTCAGTGAACCGCTCAACACACCTTCCATTCCCACAGATATTTTGACAAAAGAAATCTGATGACTCTCTAGCACTTCCCAGCAACCCCAAACACCCCTAGAATCAGCTAACCCATATGCCCAACACATCCGAGCAAGCTCACCTCCCAGACCACTGCACAGGGTACGGCACAAGACCAAGTGCTCTTAGTCTTTCACAATAACTCAGACTTCCAGTTTTATGTAAGTCCTTAATGTGTTTGGACCAAAATACATTTTAAACATAAAATTGCGCTTATTATTTTTTATTTATTTATTTTTATCAAGAATCAACTTAATGAGCTAAACAAAGTGTTGGGAGACCATCACTATGTGTACATGTGGTTTAAAACAGCCCTTTTATTATATATATATATATATATATATATATATATATATATATATATATTTTTTTTTTAAACCAAAAACGTCATTGCCGAGAATCATCTTGGAGGCTCCTCAGAGCCATTAAGCATTATCGCCACTCTGTCTCTGTTACCATATCAACCTGGGAGTGTCTGTTTCTGTTAATGTGTCTGTGTACTGCATACCAGAGGCTCACGGTGCACCTGAAGCAAAGCTTCACTTCACTGCAACTTCAAGCCTAAATTCCCACCCTTTCAGTGAGGCAGCAGCCAGGGAAAGAACAGGGAGCAAACAAATAATAAAAAAAAAGTCCCAACAAGCTTCCACTGCAACAGACAACACACTCCTCCAGCCTTCCCACCTCTCACTCAGCATATGTACAAACAAAATTTTCTGCCAAAAATATCCCAAATCACAGTTCTTTCCACCCCCTTTCCCTGGATCCAGGCTAAAACACCAAATGTCTCTTCCTAATACACAAGCATCAGTAAACCTTGATCACAAGCCACAACCCAGAGCTTCCCAGAGATGAAAACGGCAACATATAACAGCTGCCAGACACAGCTGCATCAACATATACCATCTCATGCTTAACTAAACAGCACTCAAAGCTATGACACCTGCCATAATTGATATTAATTATGTTTAGGCAGAATAATAATGACATTTGTACTAGCTGCCAGACACAGCTGCATCCACGCACACCATATCAGGTTTGATCAAACAGTACTCAAAACTATGATACCTGCCATAATTGATATTAACTATATTTAGACAGAATAATGATGACATTTGTACAAAGAGCTTGCTACTATTATTTAACCAGGATATACATGACATTTCTAAATCATACTTTATCTGAAGAAGGCATTAGTCTCCATGACAGCTTTTTTTTTTCAAAACATTCTACTGTTACTGCTATTATATATGATGTTAATTTATTACATTTATGTCTGAACTCTGATTAGTGGTATCTTGTTGAATTAGTTAAGTAATTATACATTATTAGAAGTAAAATCAATGAAAAATGAACTAGATATGTTTTCATTGAGTTAAAGTAGGAGAATAGAAACTTCTATGTTTGTATTATATGTTGCTTTGTTTGGTTTATATATAATGTAAATAATAACCCATTTTGCCCTACCTTTGTGAAGAATTATTGGACTCTGAATTCTGAATAAATCATTACAGTTTCTCAGTTGTTTAAGAATCCCTCCTTTTTTAAAAAATAAAAAGAGATGACAAGTGATGTACCATATCAGTTGATACTTTGAGAGATGTAGCTGTAAGAGTTATTTTTGGGGACAGCTATCTTGGAATCACTTTTTTGTTTCTTCTTTCTAGCATCAGTCCAAGGATTTGTTTCTTTTATTCTTTTAAGGGTAGGGGCCATCCATTCCATTTCTTTTGGGATAGACACTATGTTGTTGTTTTTGCTGAATATGGTAGCTTCTTCTAAGTCATTAAAGGTTCTCATCTCACTGGCAAAAAGTATTTTTATTTTGGCTGGAAAGGCCAGTTGTGCTTTAATGGTGTTTTGTTTCAACAGTTTTATTATTGGCCAGACTTTTTTCCTTTGTTCTGGTATTCTGGAAGAATAATCATTGTCAAACCTTTTCAGGCTTTGATTGTATTTTAAGGGTGATTTTCTCCAAGCAGATTTTAATATTAGTTCCTTGTCCAGAAATGAAAGAAAGTTTATAACTATGGATCTAGGTGGAGTATTTGTTGAGTTAGAAGCTTGTTTCCTTAGTGCTCTATTTCCAAATGAAAGTCCCTCTTTCAAGTCTAAAAATTCAGGAATCCAGGTTGCTAAGAATGAAATAATGTGTTCTCCTTCAGTCTTTTCAGGCAGACCAAAGATCCTTATGTTGTTTCTCCTTTCCCTGTTTTCTAAGTCATCTATTTTGTTAAGCAACCATGTATTCTGTTTGAGCAGAAATTCTTTTTGGAATTCTTCCTCTTTGAGTCTCCCTTCAATATCATTTAGAGAAGTCTCTATATTTGTTATTTTTGTATGGTGTTGCTGTAATAGTTCCTTAAGATATCAGTCTGTTTTTGAGAATTTAATTTGAGGTTTTCTAAGTCATTTTTATAGCCATCCATCTTCAAAGATAGTTCCTGTAAGGTAGATGTCATCAACTGCAGTTCTTTTTTCAAAGCAGCATCTGGATGAGAATTCCTTGAGTTGTTCATATTCAGTGACTCAATATATCTCCAAGTTACTTGACTTGTATATCTCCACCAAAATTGATATTTATGTAGTTTAGTAGTTTACCTATAGAGTTCTGACATTTTAAACTTGAAAATAATAAAACTTTCCTATATTATTATTATACTAGTTTATGGAGCTCTCAAAATTCACTGCTCTCATTTGGCTATCTAGGCTCCACCACTTGCAGTTTTCTTGAATTGTTTGTTGTCTTGCAGGTGAAATCCCAACACTCCACTGAATACAGGATCAACCAAGTGAACATTTTTGGTCAACAATGTAAGCAAGTAAAAAGAAAAACAAACAAACAGGTAAGTCCTATAGTAGAATGTGCAATAATCTAACAATATCTCTCACAAAGGCAGCTTTAAACATCATGTACAGACTTTATGTCATCTGTACTAGATAAATGGCTTTGAAACTGCTACACGAGCAGCTACACACTGTAATTGGGAGATGCGATATTTATTTTCCTTTTTGTGACATTATTCAATTCATAAATTTCAAAAACAGTTATAAATAATAGCACCTAAATAAAAGTTCAAAAATACAAATCTAGTAAATATTGCTGATGCTAATGGTTTCAAAAAGCAGAGCAACCCAAATAACCATTGCCACTTCTAAATTAAAATATAAAATATTTAGCATATGTGTAATTACTTAAATGCAGTAAAAAATGAAAGTGTAATAAAACTTGTATCACAATAGATAAAACTCAGATTCATGTCTGTTAGACACATTGATATCCCAAAGACCTGAATGGCCTTTAGCAGAACTAAAAATACCAGAGTAGCAGTCATCAGCAACTCCTTCATTAGAAAGCACATTCTGTATAACTAAATAACATCACTGGATACTCCATCAAACTGAGCATGATGAACTCTTACACCAGCAGCAATAAGTGAGTGATACATGAGAGATGTCCCACCAGAATACATACATACATGTGAGTATACAGAAGTGAGCGCATGCGCACAAACAAACACACACACACACCCACACACACACACACACACACACACACACACACACATGGACACACGCATACCACCCAAATATGCGCATGCACACATACACACACACACACACACACACACACACACACACACACACACACAAACAAATGAGCACACAGCCGCACGCATGCGTGCACACACACACACACACACACACACACACACACACACACACACACACACACACACACACACACACACACACACACACACACACACACACACACACACACACACACACACACACACACATAGTCAGATTGGATACTTGCCCTCAAGCTAATGTAGCAATGTGCTTGTTAGGAATTCCAAGCAGTGCATTAAACAATATCTTAGAGTTCTGGCTAGAGAATCACAACTTCCATTTACTCTAGCACAGTATAACTGCAGAGCAAGTTAAAAGTCTGTTATACAACAACCCCCCATTAATATTCAAAAAACATGCACGCTGATTGGTCAGCGTGCACGTTGTAAATCAGAGTTATAGTAATGGAAAAAGGTCCGGTCGCCTGGACTTTTTCCATTACTATAACTCTCTTTTTTTTTTTACAGCAACGGAGAATGCAAGATCTCCATTGCTTCACACTGTTTCGCTCTGTTAAACTTGTTTAACATAGCGAGACAGCATTAAAAAAAGCAACAGACATTCTCTGTTGCTTTTTTTAATACTGTCTCGCTATGTTAAATGAGTTTAACATAGCAAGACAGTTTGTAAAAAGCAATGGAGATCTTCCAGTTCTGATATACTGTGCATGCATATGCCTAAGCAGTACATCAGAGCTGTGGGCAAAAGCAACGGAGAAAGCAAGATCTCCGTTGCTTTTTACAAACTGTTTCACTATGTTAAACCCATTTAACATAGCAAAACAGTTTCTTTTTACAAACTGTTTCGCTATGTTAAATGGGTTTAACATAGCGAGACAGCTTTAAAAAAAGCAACGGCTCCGTAGCTTTTTTTAAAGTTGTCTCGCTACGTTAAACCCATTTAACATAGCAAAGCTGTTTGCAAAAAGCAACAGAGATCTTGCTTTCTCTGTTGCTTTTGCCCACAGCTCTGATGTACTGTGTAGGCATATGCATGCGAGTACATCAGAACTGCCGCAGAATACCAGACAGCTGCGGAAGGGCAGCAAGGAGGCATTATACAATGCCATTATTTAAGAAAATTAATTATTTTTTTTCTTAAATAATGTCATTGTATAATAGCAATAACCCACTTCTGGGTGTGGATAATGCTGGATTTACTCACGGTTGGCTTTGTTTGGTCACTCGGGCTTTGCCCTCGTGACCAAACCACACCAACCGTTGGTAAATCTAGCATTACCCACACCCAGGCGTGGGTTGTTGCTAAAATATCTTCTCTGCTTTTCTTTAAGCATTTCTCCTAGCTTTAGGATCATTGTAATCTGCAGAGATGTCATGGTTACTAAGATTGTTTATTAATGGGGTGCTAATTCTAATACACATGTAACTCATCTATAGGGCATTTGTTTATACAGTTTATGTTGCATGTTTTTATGATTTTCTCATTTTTGTTTATTGTCCTCCCTGAATTATACCTGAAAGTGTTTCAATTGGATTATTGCACTACCTCAGTTAAGTAATGAACAATAAAAAAATAAATACATACATAGATCAATGCATAAATACATAAATACAATTTTAATGTAATATTTTTGCTATCTTTAAAGAAAAGACAAATCCAGGTAAACACAGATAGCCAGAGGTCACAGCGTTATACAAATTCATCCTCTTACAAACATTATTCAGCAATGAAAGCCCCTGTTTTTGTCACACACAGATGTGTCCGTATACCCATTATAACAAATAGCACAATGGTCAGACTTCAGATGAGAGCTTTTTGTCATATTTAAGACATTCAGGTCTCAATGGCCTTAAGCAGAGCAAAAACAAATGCCTCAAGTAAAGTAAAAATCAAAGCTATCTGCAGTGATTCCTTCTTTAGAAGTACATAAAAGTATTTTGGGATACTCTGTAACCTCTGCAAAGTGACATCATCTTTAAGTCACAGGCAAATTCAGGCAATCCAAGTTTTCTACATATCAATGTAATTAAAACAATCCTATTCTAAACATTCTGATGGAAATAAAAGGCTCTGTATCCATAGTAAGGATCAGTCATGTAAAACAATATTTTTGTTGTAATAATATACTTTTTTCAGTAAACTATTACAGTTGTTTTTACACATAAGCAAATTCAGGCAAATCTAGATAACCACACATCTTCATTATAAATTAATCATATTCTTACAGCAAGAAAATACTTTTCAGCCATTATAGGGCTCTTTTGTGTTAAAAACAAAAATAACATTAAAATAACACTGTGTGGTCTATGCAGTCTGAAATACACTCCTTGTGTATCACTGTGTCATTTGGCATATTTAACAACATCAAATGCAAATGTATTGAAACTGAAAGTAAAGTTCAAAGAGATTCTGATTCTGTGAAGTCTTGAATGTTGCTGCAGAGGCTGACAAAGCTGTTTTTCTTTTCTGTTCTTTGAAACTTCTTAGTTTACTACATGACAACTCTCTCCTTTCTTGGATACTGAAGTTGTGTTGTTTTTTCGTATTACCTGTGACTGATTACCACTTACTTCAAAGTTCCAAGCTTTAGCATAAAGATCCTTAAAAAAGCTAGGTGGCATCATCCTTGATCAGATTCAGAGCCTATAATCTTACCCTTCAGACTAATGCTTCTGTTGGTAAATGAAGTCAGAAAAACTGTACAAAAACTGGAAAAGACATACCAACGTACCGTTATTTATAATAATGCTGGCATCCAACAAACAAGGAAATAGAACATCCTCAGTCACTGTCCAGAAGTGATTCAGCTCAGCAAAGCAACCCAAGATATCGCAGGCAGATTTTAATTCCCAGATACTGCATCCTGTGTTCGTCATCCAGTCCTGTACTTGGAAGTTTGGACAAATATTTAGTCTCCATGCCCTCTGTTTAGCACGGTGCTCAGCAATGTAACAGCTGTTACTCAACTCCTCCCATTACTTTAGTTTAAGGGCAAGCAAACTCTAAGCATTAAATCCAAAAATAAACAAACATCAACACTGATGTCTTTAGTACTTTCATCATTTATTAGTAGGATTTCTTCTGAAAATGTCCCCTTCCACATTACTCTCTTAAATACCTTTTACAATCATATGGTCCCCTTAATTAAACAATTTTTACATATATTCTTGAATTTGATGTATTTAGTTGTGTTGTTGATATTCAGGCTTAGCTTGGATTCAGTATCTTGTTTTTTGACAAGCAAAGGAACGTACATAATTCTATCAGGTATGAAATTTGCAGTTTGGCAGTTTGATTCCTATTCTATTGCTGAACACTCTGTTCAGGAAAAGAGTCAACATATGACCCCATGGTATAAATGACTCCTTTGCAATATGATATTCGAAAGCAGTCTTTATTTTGTGCATTTGACTGCAGTCCTGGCTCCTACCTAAAGATGCTAAAACAATCTGTCCCTGCCATTATGACACCACTGTATTTGCATGTGCATGGCAAAATATGTGGTTATGCTAGCCTTTGATGTAATCTCAGTGCTGATATTTAAACTTCTTACATGGTAGAACAGTACTTCTGTGAAGTGCGAAAGTGTATAATATAGCAGATAAAACAGCAGTTACAAAGTTTAGATAGAAAACAGCCCCTTAGCTTTTAATTTTTCAGTCAGTTATTACTTAGAGGAAATAGTCATAACTTTTTTGTTTAAAGAATTGTGATATTTTAAGATGACCATATGCCCATTCAGGATATATATAGTGAAAGCTGCAGCATTACAAAATGATGCACTTCTTAACATGCAAGTGTTACTGATAACGTTTTTGCATCATACATTTTAATAAGCCACACATTTTCAGTCAGTACTCATATTCACTGTAATTATGCAAACTATATTATACTGCTGTATTTAAATGTGTATTACAGATAAATGTTCTAAAATATAGTTATGAAATCCTGTCATCTCTCTTAAATGGCATATTACAATTTCCTTCATTAAAACCATGCTGTTTAACGACACTAATTAGATATGTGGAAACAAAATAAGATTATTAACTAACTGTGTGTTTACAATGCAGTTGTCATTTTATAATCAAGCATTACATATCTGTCACTAATCAAATTTTTGAATATGAAATTATAAGTGCAAACTGAGTAAGCCATTTTAGTATTTTCAAAAAGCTAAAGACAGCATATGAAGTAACATTTTAATGCATTGTCTTCGATTATGAGCAGTAACTCTGAACTTCATGCAGGGCAAAATTAATTAATTGATTCCTTCATGCAATCAGGAATGGCACATATTTCAATGATTCAAGATTCAAACTGCAGGTACAAATAGAATTACTGAGCTACAACCCTATGAGATATATATGACCCAGTGTGACAAACGTGAGTAAAATCAGACATTGTTTCATATTTGTATGCACTCTTACTGTCTGCAGCATATATCAAATGTTGCAAAGAAGGGTACAGTTTGTCAGGAAGTACACACTCATTTCTGTTTCTATTGGCTGTATTCCAGGCCTTGTTGGATCTTATTATCAGTGGATGAATAGTCAGCAGTGTCTTTCAGCATCAGCAAAATTGTTCAACAGCATTTCTGAGCTATTGGCTTGGATATCTGCAAAATGAATGCCAAACTGGGGGGGCACATTACCGATCCCTGTGAACCCTGATAGTTATAATTTAGTATTCAGAAAGAGAAGCTGCAGCTTTTACAACCCTGGGATCTATTGGACAGATGATATGCAGTCCAGCAGATGATGTAAGGGATTTACACTATGCTCATCTGTTTTTCATTCACAGTAGTTTGGGAGATAGTGCCAAAAACCTTGCCAGGTCAAGATGAGCAGTGTGCATGGCATGACCACTGTCCTTCAATCTCTATAACCTTTTCAAAGAAGTTTACTAGGTTCAAGAGGTAGACCCTACCCTTTTCAGTTTCATCCTGATTTGAGGCTAGATCAGTTAAGTTGCCTGTGTCTGCATCAAAGAGTTTTGCATGCATACTGCATGACTTTACCTATAAAGCTTGCATAATGGATGGTCCTATAAGTACCTTGCCCATAGAAGGGCAACCTTTGTGTAGATAAGTAAGTATCCTGAACAAGTCTTGTGGACAGGCTGACTTTGAAGAGTTTAAACCAAAACATAGATAAAATACATTTTATGCTGATGAGAACACAGCTTGGTATATTGTCTTGTCCCATTGATGTATTATTTTTAGCATTTGACAGAAATTTTAAGACTTGTTTCAAGGTAAATTCAAAAGAAGCTAAATTTACAGAGATACTGGAACAACAGTGTGGCTAGTTGGAGTAAATTTAACACTAAATCCGTTAGCTGATGTATTGGTTATATCCATGGGATTGGAATGTATGATATTATTACGGAAGAGCTCAGTGTATTGTTGGGCACTAATCCTTAATTCTGTGCCATATCTGAAGGAAGATTTATAGTTTCCTTTGGTGTCTGCAATGACCTTATGCCCTAGTGGGCAGCCTTACAATTTGCTACTTTGTACGGATATTAACAATGTCTAGGAAATGCCAAACATATTCATTTTTGGAGGTAAACATATGTCAATGTAAAGCTGGGAAACTAAAATCTTCTAGCCATTTTCTTTGATATTTAACACATCAATGGAGGTAAGATAACTTCCATGATTTTTTGGGGTGGGGGACTGGTAGGAATCTACAACTGGCAATGCATTTTCAACTGATTTATTTATTTATTTGTATTTATCATTTGTTGATCGGTTAGTCCCACTAGGCAAGTAGTCTATTTTTAGGTGAGACCCAAGGTGGTATTTATACTCAAGTAGATGAGACCTTAACTTATCATCTCATCCAAAGCATGTCACACACACACACACACACACACACACACACACACACACACACACACACACACACACACACACACACACACACACATACACTAGTGCAGGCCCCCTTATACTACACTGCAATGCCAGCAATCAAACTACCTTTTGTGGGAATAGAACCCATGGCCTCCTGTATCAAAGGCAAGCATGCTAACTGTTGCAGGTTGCACCACTGATACATGGTGATTTAGATCTCCATGATATCCATGTTAGAGATGTGGGAAATTTCCTGTGAGAAGATGGTGTTTCTCACAAAAATAGATATTCTCCTGCAGTTACCCAATGTCCTTAAAGTTTGACAGGTGCTAAGCCATGGTATAGTGGGAATGATGTTACTGCACTGAAAGCATGTCTCAGTAACTGCACAAATATGAATGTGTTTTAGTAGCAGGTCTGCCTCACTTTCAGACATATTTCTGTTTAGACTCTTGTACTGAGTAGACTAAGCTGAAGGATTGTTAAATTTTTGTATGAAAGAAGATTTTGAACTTCAGATTCTGCATGATATTTTCATGACAATATGGCCAGATAGTAAAATGTCACTGCAGCCTATAATTGGGTTTATACCAACTACTACAATAAAATAAATGATAAATGTGGCAAGTGCTCTTGTTGATGTGTAATTATTAGATGTTTTCTGTTTATTAATGGCATTAAGTTTGATACTAAACATTTACATACTTGTGATTTTCGCTATGCTGTTTAAGTTATTACATTTCCATGTGATTTGTTTTATCAAGGTGAAACCAATAAAGGTTTAAAGATAGGTTACTTGAACATCTTAGACACATTAGGCGTGGTAAAAACAAAAATCCAGTAGCCTTTAGGACATTTTTGAAATTGTTATTTAAGTCACTAAAGCTTTCTTTCTTTCTCTGTTTTATTGCAATTGACATCTCATTTTATAAGAGGTAACAGTGTACAACAGTTATTGTTACACAAGGAAAGTATTCACATTTTAAAAGCTAAGATAAGGCCTTATTTGGAATTAAGATGGAAATCTCTGAATGGTTAATTGATTTAGGAATAGCTGAATTCTTATAAATATTGTTCATTCTTATTAAACTTATAGGAGTTTGACAAAAAAAATGTATGTGTCTCATTTAAGTATGAGAAAGTGTAAAGAAAAAGATTTTGTTGTCTTAGATGCACTTAACATATTTGTACAGTGAGAATAAAATGCAAAAAATGTAAATTATGTAATACATTCATAAATCAAATACAGGAAAAATTATTTAGGATGGTATTCATAGTCATTAACATAACTTCATTAGGGAATGCAGGGGCGAGCACAGACAAGTGAGTCATGATTCATACAGGCCATTTATGCCAATTCATGTTGTCCTCAATTGTAGTTATGCAAATGATAAGATAATGAGATGGTAATGAGAAGTTATGTAAATGTTCCTTCATTAATTAATGCTATTTTATGTCATTTGCAATTCATAGTCAGTTTTTCCCGCTTTCCTGCACTTGTTGCAGAGCTAGTATAAAAACTGAAGCCTCGCCAGATGTTGCAATTGGCAAAAATACTTTCTCTTGAGTGGTGAGCTTTACTATCTATAGGTCAAAGCTGCTTGCTTTGGCTGGGCCAAAACCACTTGTGCCCAGAGGTGCTTGCCTACCAAGATAGCAGAAATATTAGCAAAGCATTACTCATTATAACTTTGATAATTAGGAAATTCTTGATAGGTTTAGAGTGAAAAGGGGCATTATAACAGTGTTAGTGGGCATGTTTGACTCCCATAGGGGTGATGGAGGAATGCATGGACTTCCTATTCCTGTAGACACCAAAGTATGTATAGCCCTCACTATACTTGCAATGGGGTCCTTCTGGAGACAGTCTGGAGGCACCTTGGGAATCTCACAGGCTTCTGCCTGAAGGAGTATGCTTTTGATGTTATAAATTGCAGGGGTATTTGACTTCCCAAAGGGTATGATAATGCATTTTTTCGCATTTAGTTTTAGGCCACGGTTCTTGCACCAATCATTTGTCTGATCTAGATTTTCCTGAAGGATATCTACATTACTGGGTGATTTAGGGGTTGCCCCCAGCTTGCAGTCATCAGCAAACTTTGTCACCCAGTTGCCTTCCACATTAGCCTTAACTATTCTAAATGGGAGAGGTTCCATCACTGAGCCCTGTGGCACACCACTAGTAACTGGTTTCTTGCTGGATCTGGATTCACCTACTTTAACAACATGTGTTCTGTCCATGAGCCAATTGGCTATCCATCTGGTGACATAGAGATTTACACTCAGTTTTGTGAGTTTATTTATAATACCTGAGTAGGGAATTTTGTCAAATGCCTTGCCATGTGGAGGTTGGTGGTATGTACTGTTTTACTCTCGTCCATGGCCTTAGTGACTTTCTCAAAGAAATCCACCAGAGTCAGTAGATGTGACATGCCCTTCACAAAGCTGAGTTGGGTTGGGTCCAGTGTTTGGCAGTTTTCTATGTCATTATTTATCAGGACAATGATTATTTTTTCAATAGCCGTATATATAAGACTAATCAAACTTATGGATCTGTAATTTCCTGGGTCAGTAGGTAGCTCCCTCTTATGCAGAGCCATGACTGTTGCTATCCTCCAATTTATCAGGATAAAGCCAGTACATAGGCTGTGGTCAAATAGAAATCCTAATAGGCCTGGTAAGTCCTGTTTTAAGCTGTTTAAAAGGCAGCCTGGTATATCATCAGGCCCCACTAAAGCTGTGTTTTTAGTTTTGGAGAACGCAGTGGCAACTTTTTCATTGGTGATAATTGACAGTGGAGGGGTGGAGGGTATTTCTTGGTGGAGAATTAGGAGTGATGGGGAGGTGGAATTTGAGATGAATATATTTGAGCTGAATTTCTCAGCCAGCAGGTTTGTTAGATCTTGAGGCTGAGTATAGGTGATGCCATCTACAAATAATTTTGCCCTTAAGACTAGGCATAACTGAGAAATAACTTATGGTTGTTTCTAGCTTTATAGGCTATTTTTACATTGTCTGCTTTCACAGACTTTAATACTTCCCTGATTTGCTTGTTTAGACTTGAGGGACTTTTTAATTTGTTGTGCACATTCCCTCTTATTTATTGACAGCACTTTCTTGTGTTGTAGAACCTATTAATACCAGGGATCCACCAAGATGGCTTGTTTTTGCAATTTGACCTAGGCTTATTTCGATTTGATACTGTAGTTTCTATGCAGTTGTTTATATGGTCATATGAGGATTTATGTACACCTCTGCATAGTTTTCTGTGTTTTCTGGATTTGAGGTAGCTTGGAACCTAGCTATGCCTTCCCTTAATAGTGGTAATTTACCTTAGACAAGTTTTTAAAGATTTGGTGGTTATTTGAGCGGGCTACTTTTACCTTTTTTTTCCAAGAAAAATGCTTTGTGATCTGACCTTACTAGTGAAGACATCACATTAGGATGATGCAGCACTCTCCCATAATTGTGAGTATCAAATCTAGAATATCTGTTCCCCTAGTGGAAATGCAGACAAGTTGCTCCAGAGCACTTTAACTTAAAAAGTCAAAAAATCTTTGTGCCTCCCTGTTAATGGTCATGTGTGCCTCCCAATTAATCAACTATGAGTACGGTATTGGGCTGGATGGAGAGTGATTCTAGTAACTTCAGGTGTGATGTATTGGTTTCCTGGTTTATGGTGGGGAACCTGTAGCTAGCAAGAATATGAAATGGATTTTTCCCATGGTTAGCTGAACATAGGTTCATAGGTTCATAGGTAGGTACTAGGCTATCTGCCCGAAGGCATTTCTAAGCATAGCCAGAAAGTGTTGGCTTTCACTGCCCTCTTAGATTAGTTCCCTATGTCTCTGTCCAGCAGACCCACTAAAGTGATTCCCGGGATAAACTTTCTGTTTCCCATCCACTCATCAAGGTTTCTTTTGAAGAGTGTTAGCGAGGATCTCTGCCTAATGTAGATTGGGGTCTTATTCCAAAGCATGGGAAGTCTCTGGAACAGGAATCTATCCCTCCAACATGTCCTATTTATTGTTGCTCCCACAACTCTCACCATGTCGGTTCTGTCCATGAGCCAGTTGGTAACCCATCTTGTGATGTAGGGGTTTATGTTTAGGCTGGTGAGCTTGTCTATAATACCAGATAGGGGAATGGTGTTGAAGGCCTTAGCAAGGTCTAGGTAGGCTGTGTGTACCACCCTTCCCTCATCTATAGCCTTGGTAACTGTCTCAAAGAAGTCTACCAGGTTTATGAGGCATGATCTGCCCTTAACAAAGCCAAACTGGGTAGCGTCCAGTGTTTGGAGGTTCCCAATGTCTCTATTAATGAGTTCCATGATGATGCGCTCCATAGCCTTGCAGACCAAGCTAGTCAGGCTTATAGGGCAATAGTTCCTGGGGTCTGTTGTCGCTCCAACTTTGTGGAGTGGAATAACCGTTGCTGTGTGCCACTCTATGGGTACATAGCCTGTGGAGAGGCTGAGTTTGAACAGTGTGTTTAGGTCAGGGGTTAGTTTGTCTTTGAGTTCGTGTAGGACACAGCCTGGGACACCATCCGGTCCTATTGATGCTGTATTTTTGGCTTTGGAGAGGGCTGTTTTAACCCAAGTGTCTGTGATTTCAGGGACTCTACATTCTTCTGGTATGGTTATGGGCCCTTTTGGGGGTGAGAGGGGTGAAGTTTGTGCTGAACCTGTCTGCCAGGATGTTGGCGATATTGGTCGGTTCAGTGTATTTTGTGCCATTCTGCACTAACTCCGAGCAGATCTGAGCATTGCCACTTAGATTCTTGACATAGCTAAAGAATGCCTTGTGGTTATCTTTGGAGTCCTTGGCAATTTTTCTTTCGAAGCTTGCCTTGGATGATTTTATGAGGGATCGTAGTTTCTTGCTGATACTGATCAGGGATGTCTTCCCTTCTTGGGATTTTACTCTTTTCTCTACTAGTTTCCTCCTTCTGTTGTATAGTTTGTTTATGGCAGTGGTCCACCAGACTGGTTTCCTTTTCTTGGAGGAGTGAGTTTTGGTTTTGCTTGGGATGGTACGATCCATGCATTCTTGTAGCTACCCGTAGAATGCATTAGTAAAGGATTTTTCAGCTTGGACAGCATTATCCTTCAGCATGGGGGCTTGAAACTTTCCACCTCAGTCTTAAGTAACGTGAAGTTTGCTTTTAAAAAGTTTTTCAAGGTGTTTTTCTTGTCCAGGGGTGGGGGCTGAATGTGGATATTCAAAGTGATTTGTTTATGGTCAGATCTAACCAGCAAGGGGTTGACCTCTGGTGTGGAACACTGGTCGCCTATGTTGGTGATGACCAGGTCCAATATGTTGTCACCTCTGGTGGGAGTTTTGACCAGTTGAACCAGGGAATTTGAGTTTATAAAGTCTAGGAAATGTTGGACAAGGGAGTTAGTACTTGAATAGTTCTCCCAGTTAATTTTTGGGTAATTGAAATCATCCAATATTAGGGTGTTTGGTAGGACCTTTATGTTTCCCAGTGTTTCCAGAAATGTGGAATGGGAGTCCTGGGACATGGTGGGTGATCTGTAGCAAGCTACAATTTGAATTGCAGTTTTGCCCATTGTTAGTTACGTGTGGATGATCTCTGAAGCATTGTGCTGTGCCACTAACCTAGAGGTGTGGGTATCCTTGATGAATATGGATATGCCCCTACCATTTGTATTTCAGTTTGGGTTCTGTGGCCAAAATGTATGGTATGAGTTGTAGCCTGGTAGTGCTGGGGTGCTCTCTGGAGCCTTAAACCAGGTTTCTGTTACTGCACATATATCGATTTTTTCCAAACTGAGGAGTGCCTTGAGTGCATGCATTTTGAGGTTTAGACTTCTGGCATTGAGTAGCATTACCCTCAGTTTTTTGTTACTTGTGCTATTTACGGCAGTGGGTTTGTCTTTTGAGCCTTGCCTAAAAAAGGCACTATGAGCATGGCAAGAGCCTTGGCCAGTATTTGAAAGCCTTAGCGTGACAGGTGCAAGTGTCTCTATTGAAGCAGAGTAGCTTGTAGAGCATGTCATCCCAGGCAGACAGACACTGGATCCCCTTTGAATGACACCAGAAACTTTGCCAATTGTTGAAATCGAAAATTTTTTTTTTATACCATGGTATCATTCTTGTTGAGTGCAGGATGCTACTCAGGGTCAGGGTCATATCGGCCTGAGCTACGTGATCAGAGTGCTCTTCCATGTCTCTTTTCATGTAGTCCAGGGAGGTACGGCTCAGGTCATTCACACCAACATGGACAATGACAGAGTTATATTTGTATTTGTTCTGGAGTGACCTGAGTGCTTGTGTTATGTGGTGGATCCTGGCACCCCGACAGGCAGCTAACAGTAACCTTCACCTTATTCAGTCTAGTGAGTGGGATGTCAGTGTGCCTGACTATAGCGTCACCTATTACTAGTATGTTGGGTATGTTATTTTGCCTTAAGGGCTGTGATAGCATGTCACACTGGTTTTGTGAAGTATGTGTTTTATGGTTTGTGTTGGGGGGGAGAGGTTGCTTGGATGTTTGCTTTGGAGGTGTCTGTTGGTTTTGCAGATTTTTATTTAGAGCTTCCATGTATGTTTTCATTTATTTATGTGTGTTTTTTGCCGGTGCTGGTTTAATGGGTCTATGTTAGACTGGTGGTGTGATGCAAGTATTTCCCTTCTCTTGACTGTCTGATCCAGTCTTGGGTTGAGAGAGCTTTGCCTCCAGTTTTGTGGTATAATTGCATCTCTTGCATGTATTGGTGTTTGGTGGTAGGTGGAGGGGGTTGTCTGTGTACATGAGGCAGTTGTAACATTGCCTCAAAATGCCCAGATGAGAGTACACTTGAAACTGCCCTTTGGACATGCCTGGATAGGTACAGTGAACTGTTTTACTGGATGACTGCTAAGGTCAAATAGAGAGCCTAGTCCTTCTGTACAGTACAGGAGGGTCTAGTGCTAGGGTTTATAAGTGCTTGCTATACATTTTGAGCAAGTGCCGGGCTGAGAAATGAATGGCTTGAGTGCTTAAGTTGAAAGTTTGTCTAGTTCCAAGGGAAAAATTGAAGAGGAGACTTTGTGGAGCCGGGAATAGTTTTACCCTAGCTAACCGGTGCTGCCTGCCCTGCACGCAAAAATGGGCAACTATAGTATTTATAGCAGGGAAATGAAAGAGATAGAAATTAGCAAAAAATAGCCAATAAACTACTAATTTCTGGGCTTAAACCACTCCTCAAGAGACAGATAGGCTGCTCAAAGCTCCCCTCTCTCACAGGTGAACAGAGAAACTTCCTTTGTCCAAGTAAGTTATGGGCAAACACAGAGAATTGTAACACAGCCCTGAATTCAGCACTAACCTGAAAACTGGACTATACTAGCTTAGAAAGGCGAGAAACAAGTATATATATATTTTTTTATTTTGTTTTTTATTTTTAGAAAATAAAGCAGATACACTCAAAAAAACCCTTTAAACACACAGAAAAGGATACTTATTGTTATATATCACAGATCAGAGTTGTAGTCAATGCCTCTAGTAATAAAGTAGGAAGAAACACAAATACAGTAAAAGCAGAAGAATAAAGTGCAATTTATATATATATATATATATATATATATATATATATATATATATATATATATATATATATATATAAACAATAGAAAACAAAGAAACTGATTTAAACAAGTTACCCAACTAACCAGACAAAAACCTCAAAACTGAGCCCTCTTCCAACAGTCTTCAATCAGACAAGTTCTAACTGCACACTCCTGCTACTAAGGTGCAGGTAAACCTTCTCCAAAATAAGATGGCCTGGATCAGTGCTCAAGTTATACAAACAAAGCTAGAGTCAGCAGGCCTGAATCTGGTCTATGCTACAGCAACAAGGCACACCAAGTTCAGAAAGAAACAGTTCAAATAAGCATGCACAATAAGCCTATGACCAGAAATTCCCAGCTCAGAAGGGCAGAATCTAGCCTCTCCTCCCACAAGAGTGCAGACCACAAACCTTCTTAATGTAGAATAACTGGCCTGAAATGCAAGTGCTTAAGCCAGAACTAATACACTTTTAGAATAGCAGACACTGGGCCTTCAATCAGCAAATCCCAGCTTAGAAGGATGTAAGCTACCTGTCCTGACACAACAGTGCAGACCACAAAACGTCTTAATGTAAAACAGCCTGTATGAAGCCCAAGTGCTTAAACCAAAAGATGTAGAATAACAGTTACAAATTAATCAGGCTACTACCAAGCAGTAATAAATGCAGCAGAATAAATAAAATTGAGTACTTTTAAGAAAAGAAAAATAAAGTAGGAAGAAACAAATACAGTAAAAGCAGATGAATAAAGTGCAATTGTTTTTCAGAGCCACCAACACTAATACCAACACAGGAACAGGGATGGTAGGTGGGGAACTAACTGCAGAGAGACTCACAGCACACTGTTCAGAAGCACACAATTAGGAAACAGAAAAAAATAAAATACAGTACTTTTAAAATTGCAAGTTTGTACAAGTCTCAGGAGTTGAGCATAAAATGATTTCTCAGACTTTGTGGCTAGCACTTAAGGTACAGAGGAATTATTCTAGGCTATTAAATATCAGATAACAAAAAAGTGATAACACCACCCCCTCTTATAGCAGACAGACACACAGCACACTGTTCCGAAACACACAATTAAAAAACAGAAAAAATGAAAATACGGTACTTTTAAAACTGCAAGTTTGCACTTAACAGAAGAATAAAAGGCACTACTGCAAGTTTTACTTAACTTCAGCTTTTAATGCAGATGTTTGTAGCCAAGCAAGTCTCTCAGGAGTTGAGCATAAAAAAATGGAGTAGCTTAAGCAAGTCTCTCAGGAGTTGAGCATAAAAAATGGAGTAGCTTAAGCATGGCATATTGTTTCACCAGCCTTGTGTGCTTATCCTTTATGTAGATAGACACACATACGCATTTTGCTCTTTCATGTTCAGTGGGTAGTCAGAACATATAAAAGACATTATAGATATGCACTGTGGACTGCTTTCCTCTGCTTTGGACCATGTTTCAGTAACTGCACAGATGACAGCATTCTCCAGGATGAGGAGAGCTTGCAAGGAGTGCAGTTTCTTGTTGAGACTCCTAGCACTGAGCTGTAACACCTTTAGCTTGTCCTGAGTATCTCTTGTTATGTTGGAAAATTTGCCTGTTTGGTAATTCCTAAAGAAAGGCACTATTGGGGTGGATAATGATTTGGCCAACATCCAAAAGCCTAGAGGTGATAGGTGAAGACCATCCCTGGCAAAGCAGTGTGGCCTGTCAACCATGTCTTCCCAGGCTGACAAGTATTGGACCCCTTTGGAATGACACCAGTAGCTAAACTAATTGTTAAAGTCAATAATTTTTTGTTTGTATTGTGGCATCATTCTTGGAGATGGTAGAATGCTGCTCAATGCTAGGCTCATACCTGCCTGTAATACATATTCTGAGAGCTCAATCATGTCTCTCTTCATATAGTACAGTAGGTTCATAGGAAGTTACTAGCCCTATGGTCATAGACCCCTTACAAGCCTAGCCATGCCATGTTCAAGCTAGCTTAATTGAGCTTGGTTAGATGGAGTTATTCACAGGGTGAATCTATGATCAGCAACAACTATCCCTGTCCATGAGGGACATGGGTTCCACTCCCACACTGCATTTACTGTCTCCCATCAAGTTGTCCAGGTTGGGTTTGAAGAAGGTCAGTGAGAAGCTCTGCTTTACGTGAATTGGGAATATATTCAAGAGGTGTGGCAATCTCTGGGCGATATACCTGTCTCTCCAGCATGTCTTGTTATTGTCACAGGCTAAGTTAAGATCCCTGGAGCAAGTGTCTCTTATCCCATTTGATTTTCAGATGTGCAGTATTTCCATTAGGGCAGAGTCAGAGGCTTCCTGTAGGCTAGACACAAGTTGCTTTTAAACAGCCTGAAAGATACAGAGTACACTGAAAGCATTACCATATTTCTTCCTTTGAAGACATCTGTGAAGTAGAATCATTTGATTTTTAAATTAAATTAAAATGTTCATAGTAGAACGGCATGTAATTTAATGTCTAAAGCTTGCAATACCATTAAACTGTACACAGCAGAAAGATAAATGTTACGGTTAGTTTCTCACATTGTCCCACACCTCAGCATGAATGTGTCAGCTGACCATGACATGCCCAAATCTGAGCAAACACAAAGAAAAGGATGGGGGAAGAGAAGAACATAAATACTGGGTAAGAAGGCATTATTAGTACACATGAAGGGTATAACATTTACAATTACACTACCAACCTTGTTACTAAAGAACTATGCTAGATGGGTTGCAAACTGGCTCACAGATAGAACCCACAGTGTGAAAGTAGCTGACTCCAAGTCAGACTGCCAACCAGTCATGAGTGGAGTCCCACAGGGATCAGTCCTGGGTCCTCTACTGTTTGGTATCTACTTCTCTGAAGTCCAGTCTAACATGAAGGGACTCTGGCTGACAAAGTTCACAGATGATTGCAAGTTGGGAGCCATTATTAATTCCCCAAGTTATGTTGACATCCTACAGAAAGGCATCACTGAGACCAACGACTGGTGTCAGAATAAAAAATGTGTCATCATCCCCTTTGGGAAAAACCCATTTCCCATGAATTACCACATCGACAGTAGTGCACTGAACACAGAAGGCATTATAAGAGATCTGAGAACACAGGTTGACAGCAACTTCTCTTGTGACCACCGCACTGCCACTGTGGTCAGAAAGTCCTTCTATGTGGCACATCTCATTACTAAGGGTTTTGCATCAAGGAAGAAAGAGGTCATTGTCTCCCTCTACTCTTCCCTCATTAGGCCAATCATCGAGTACAGTGCCTCATTTGGCATGTACCTCACTAGACACCTGCACCAACTGGAGAGGCCACAAAAGTACCTCACAAAGAGGATCCCAGGCCTTAAACACCTGTCCTATATGGACAGTGTCAAAAAAAAAAAACTCCAACTATTCTCTATCTCATATTGCCTACTTAGAGGCAATCTCTGCTTGACTTATAAAACCATGTCTGATCCAGCTCTGTTAGAAATGCTACATCTAAAGAAATCCCAATCCCTCCGCACCACATGCTCCAGAGACCTCAACCTCATTATCATAATCAACAGAATGTGCTGGAGGGACAGGTTCATAACCTAGAGACTGTACATGCTATGGAATAGACTTCCCATACATGTCAAACAGAGCACCTCACTGGCCCTCTTCAAGAGAAATCTTGATGAGTGGATGGGAAATAGAAAATTCACCCTGAGGATCACTCCAGTGGCTCTACTTGACAGAAGCACTGGAAACAAACTAAGGTCAAGTGGCACATTGCCAGGGTAATCCTATGGGCTAAGCTTGTAAAGGCTCTAGGGCAAATAGCCTAGTACACACCTATGAACCTATGAACCTATGAATATTTTTCTCTATTCCTAAAGGGTTTTAAATTTGTTACCACTAAGAACATTGATATTGCAGAGTCTTTGGTAGAGTTGAAATTATTCACAAGAAAAATCAATTTTAATGTTATTTTTCACGATAAAAACAACATGCTATTGGTTGACAAACAAGTTAGGGAAACACACCTGAAGAATAGCAGTACTTTTAATCCTTCTCTACACCCCATTATCCACATTGTTGAAAGAGCATAGATGGAGGACATTTATAAAATGTGTTTTAACAGTAAGCAAATGATTTACAACCTCACCAGGGAAGAAAAATATTTTTTTGATAAATTATGGAATGATAGAATTCTGCATGCCATGAAAGCTGATAAAGGGGGGTGGTACAGTTTTACATGACAAGATTATTCAAACATTATATTGGATATCTTCCATAACACCGAAACGTATACCCGTGTCAAAGTAACACATTAATATTGCATACTGATAGGTAGATTTTTATTTAGAAGAACATACCCTAAATCAAAATATCAATGTTAAAACATTTTTTACTAAATTTGAAACCAGTTATACCCACAATTTTTGGCATTCCAAAAGTTCATAAAGAACGTCTTAGACCTCTATTTAGACCAATAGTATCAGTACAACGATTGAAGACATATCATATCCCTTGGCAGTCCTGGTTGATAGGTGGTTGGAACACATTTATAATGAAGTACTATATCTCATTATGGACTCCTGAGATTTCTTGGGTGTTTGAAAAGCAACAGGTGGAAAAAAATCTTATATTTGTGATCATCAATGTGATGGACCTATTTATGGTCATCCCTAAAAAGAATTTTGTTATAACACCTTATGTCGATTTTCTTCTTTATGTAATGATAAAATCAACCTTATTGTCAAATTAATGTCACTTGTGTTAGATTTGAAGGGGAGTTCTTTCAACAAATTAAAAGAGTGCCTATGGAAGTGGGCTGCACATCCATTTTTGCAAATCTGGTGTTGTTAGTTTGGGAAAACCAGCATTTCTTTATTTATTTTACATTTGTTGACAGGGCTGGTCTGACTGGATATAGGTCCATTTTCAGCAGAGGCCCAGGGAGAAAAGCTGCAACGAACACAGATAATAGTTATTTTACATGACTGATTTTAAAAATACAGGTACATCTTTTAACAATTCTTTACATTTCTTTAGATTTATTTACATTGCTGGTTTAAGATTTAATTATAGTTTTTTTAATAACCTCCAGTTATACTTAAGATTTCTTGATGATATTTTTATTTTATGGGATGGAGAGGTAGAAGAGATCCATTTGTTTGTAGAATACCTGAATAAGATTACCATTTTTTTAAAGTTCACCCACACTTGGAATGCAAAGAATATAAACTGCCTCAACAACTTGATATCCCACACAGCAATAGGGTTTAAGTCTAACATTTACAGGAAAAAAAACTTTTTGTAATTCCTATTTATATCACACTAGTTGTCACAACCATTTACAGAAGAAAATTCTAGTGAAAGGACAAGCTATCAGGGTGGCTAGAAAGACATCTGAACATCTGAACATGAGGAGGTGTGGGATGAATTGGTTAAATTGAGGGAAATGTTTATGGTTAGAGGGTACCCTGTTAATTTTGTAACTGCTCTGATTATGGAAGATAACAAGGAATGGGAGGTAAATACAAACCACTATTAGGAAATGGCTTCTCACTAAGCAAAGAGAGGGGAAATATGAGGAATCATAAATTGTTCAATACAACCTGTTTTCTAATAAAATCAAAGAGATAGTTAAGAAAAACTGGAGTATTTTAAAGAAAATTCAGATTTAAAATATGGTGGTGCAGAACTTATTCTTATATCTAAGACAGCTCCAAGTTTTAAACAATTAATGGAAAACAAATGACATGGGTCTTTTTACTAACACATATGAGTACCATGAGTTATAGATGTTGTAAATAATGTACATATATTATTTATTATTTATTATTATTTATTTATTTATCATTTGTTGACCGGGAAAGTCCGACTAGGTTCCACAGAGCCTGTTTTCAGCGGAGGCCCGCAGAGAAATTATAAATGATCAAGTCCTGGTATTTAACATTAAAAAAAAAAAAAAAACAAAGTGACCTTGCAGAAAGGGAATTGTACCATACAAAGAGTGGTTTATTTGGCCAAGTGTTTTGGATGCACAGCATTTTGTTTGTAAAACAGTGTGTTAAAAAATGTATAGTTATGAACACATTTATGATATCACTAATACAAAAAGCAATAGTGCTCTGTGTAAACAATCTAAAATTTGTAATGGTTTAAAGACATTTACTTTTGGAATTCTGGAAAAGATTAGTTTAGACCAAAGAAGGAGAGATTGGAAAGAGTACTCATGAATTAATTTGGCAGCTAATGTTATATAAGGTTTATAAATAATGAGATATTTGATAGCAATTTTTGTACAGTAAGTTTTGTTTAATAGAATTTTTTAGTTAAAATGATTTAGGGCATGTTTACTGCATTGCACAAATGTGATTAATGCATCTTTAAGAATGAATGAATGTTTTTTTTCCTTTTTAATTACTTATGTATTATCCAACCAATGAAATTATTGGACGACTCTTATATAAGTATGCTTCTTTAGAAGTGTATTTTATTCTGATGAAGTTTCTTCAAGTGGGATGAAAGTATTCAATATTTTATTAAATTTGTATCTGTCATTAGCAGACCCTCAGTGTAGTTATTATTTAGCACCTCTGCATATATGGATCTATGTGTATGTTCTTTTGTGAGTGCAATGAGTTTTGTACGTGAGTTGATGACAGCGTGTTTGTTGCTATTTGTGTCTGAATGTGAGAGTCTAGCCTCCAGTGTCATTCTGCAGCTACATCCCTCACATACTGTATTTGTCAGTTTGAGAATTAAGTGGTTGCCAGTATACATAAGGCAATTGTTATATTGTGCCTCAGGATGCTCATGTCCACCAATCTGGATACAGATGCATAGCAGGAAAGTACCCATACATGGCTGTATGTCCTAATGTGTACTGCAAGGGATAGGAGTGGTGGGTGTTTGTAACTGGACAAGAAAAGGGTGCTTACTTGGTAGAATCTGCAGGCAACCTAACTAGTGATGATGCCCTGGACCCAAACCAGACATTATTTGAGCAGCAATAGTCCTGGGTACTATAATAAGTTAAGGTAGACCTAAATATTTCTAACTAAATGAATAAATGCTGATCACAGTGCACACTAGTTGCCCTGTGAGTACCGCAAGACTGAGGTAAAGTTCTGAAGTGGTTTTGATAGGGAAATTTCAACCAGTAAGCTGCTGCAAAAAGAACAGCTTTGCTTAAATGCAAGGCTTATATACGATCAGAAAAAAACAAGTTTAACAGTAACTATGCCCTAAGGTCAATCAGGTAAGCACACGGTGAGCTTTCAATCAGAAATTCCCAGCTCAGAGAGGTGAAATCTGCCTTGTCCTGTCACAAGAGTGCAGACTCTGACCCTCGTAATGCAAGATGACTGGTTTGGAGCCCAAGTGTTGAGAAACCACAAGCATATGCCTAATACTAATTAAGAATCACTACATCCAATGTATTTCAGTGCAGAACAGCAACCCTTACAGTAGTTTGAAAGTGCAACTTCAAAGAAGTTCAAAAAAGACTATAATAGCAGATTAAACTTTTGCAGTATATTGAAAATAAGCAGTTTCCAGATGTTTACTTCTGTACTGGGCACTGGCACAGAGAACAGCTCTGTGTGATTATGCTGAATTCATACCAGGAATAGAAATATAGAAAATTGACTGCTGAGCCCCACGGCCAATGAAATGACTACACTTAGAGCCCTTTTGAGTGCTTCCCAACTCAGATAAACTAGGTAAATACCTACTGCCACTAGATGAATAATCCCAGTCCTCCTAAGATGAAAACACTCTAAAAGAGTGTCCAGAGAGAAATGCTACTACAAGCAAACTTAAACTTAACAAAAGGCAATACGTCATTCAGTATAACAGCACTGTGTTTTAAATAGCATATAAAAGCATGATTTTTTTCAATAAAAGCACTTTCCTTTGTAGAAATAAGCCAAGAGCCAGTCAACTGTGCAGAATTTATAAACCAATGAAAACAAGGTAAGCTGATTAATAAGCCCTCTATCCAAGAAAACAACTACATGCAGGAATTTCTAGTGTGTTTCCCTGACCTATAGAGATCAAGCTACCAGCTATGGAATCTAGATGGAAAATCCTCTGTCCTCTTGACCTAAAAACATACAAAAGAACTAGCTAGAGTGTAAAAATGCACTATTTTATCCATCAGCTAGCTAAATAATGAATAAAGCAAGTGAATCAGTAGAACAGACAATGAGAGACAAAATGGACTTTTTTTCAAACTAAGTACAAGGAAAGGCAAATAAGTAATTCAAGACATATACAGATGGTGCAACTGATCTGGACAATGGTGTGCCATGAGAACTATAAGGTGAGTTAGTGCAATGGTGCAACCTAGAGGAGGAAGGTAATCCTCCTGTCAATGACCTGACAGTGGTTCATGACTGTGAACTTTACTTGGAACGTGAGGTTCTCCTAGTTGTAGATGGCTTGTGTGAAATTTGCTGTGATTGTGCACTATGAGTGCTGACATTACTGTCTTCAGAGCTAGTGTTTGTATCATGTGACCTTCCTCCAGATGTCTGGACAGTCCACTATCCCCTTCCCCTGGTAAAACTGAGACCAGCTTGATTCTGGTCTGTCCAAACCAGTGTACAAATGGAGTCTACAGGCTTCAGCTGATGCCTGGTGTGCCACCGTGCTATGTATCAGTGAAACCATGGCATTATCTCTGCTCTCTGCCACTTCAAGGTAGTGTTTGAAATCTTTTACACATACCATGTAGGACTATAACCTTTTCTAGCTGAGTCTCTGTTGCACTGGTTTGAGCCCTAATTATATTACAGCACATTTCCTGTTGTACAGTCAAAGTTTTATGTGTTTCCTGAGGTAGTGCAAAATAACTTCTGCTCCTGACACCTCTTTATAATGTTGTCACTTTTGACAATGTGGCCTCATCCTCAAACTGTTCTTCTATGTGTGGAGACTTGTGTAAATGTGAAGGTTTGTTCCTGGTGCAGAAGCATGAGTGGAAAGTCAGACTGTGTTTGGTTTTGTGATGTAGTGACACTTTAGAGTTACTAACATCTTGTGAGGAAAGATAGCCAGACATTACCCTCAGAGACTGCCTGGTACTTCACTCAAGTTGGCTCAACTACATCGTCATCCTCATCATCCACAGCAACAATTCTACTGCTGATATCATCCATGTTTTTTGGTACACTTGAACTGTTTATTTCTGATACCATCTTTATAAAAGAAATCATTACAACACATTAATAATACTGCAACAGCATGGAGTATGGCATGATGACATGGGGGTGTGTGATGCTACAACACATTAATAATACTGCAGCAGCATGGAGTATGGCATGATGACATGGGGGTGTGACACTACAACACATTAATAATACTGCAGCAGCATGGAGTATGGCATGATGACATGGGGGTGTGTGACACTACAACACATTAATAATACTGCAGCAGCATGGAGTATGGCATGATGACATGGGGGTGTGTGACACTACAACACATTAATAATACTGCAGCAGCATGGAGTATGGCATGATGACATGGGGGTGTGTGACACTAACCATGAAGTCTGCCTTCATTTTCATTATCTGCTGATGTACAAGGATGATCTTATAATGAATAATGATGCATTTAATTACAGCCCTTTTTGCTATCATTCAAAGTTAAACCTTTAAAAGGTGTATACTTTAAAGAAACCTTCAGGAGTTGCTGAATGCAAATGCTGCTGCAGACTTTGGTTTGAGAGAATAGTGACCGTGCCAACTCTAATTATTCCAGCTGCACCATTTTCTGTATCATAGTCACCCAAACAAATAGACAAAATGTATTCATTACCATGTGTTAACATAATAAGATTCAGAACCCACTCCATAGTGGTTCCAGAAATTTCATTCTGCCTGGCCTTGCTTCTAGCATATCCTACCACAAAATTTGCTCTTTTCTTGTACTGTGCCAGAGATCTAATTCTGGCTCCAACTGCATTGATTTTAACAACTACTTGGCTCTATACTTTGCTCCTCTCAGCTTGATTGTGCCCCCCTTTATCAAACAGAAGTTTGTCATCTATCCTAAATGCTGCCATGAGCACCCAATGCTCCTTGTGGCTAAAGTTATCATGTCTATGCCTGGATCCCTTATACTCCATCCGTACTACACAGGACAAAAAAAAGGAAAGGAAAATAAAAGTAAAATAGCTACAGACAGACACGTGCCGTGCCACGGTACTGTCTCCATGACATCAGCAGTTACACTATAAACCACTCTCCTGTTGTTTCTGACACCAACACAAATACATAAATAAGCAAACAGAAATGTGATTTCAGAGTGCACCACAACTTTAGCTTATTCCCTACTAATGAAATCAATTATACCTACATTCAAATGTAGTCCTGTCTGCCATTGCCAAGTATTCCTCTCTGACTGACAATAGTAAAACAACACTTTTGCTACACATCTGTATTTCTGTGTTCTGCACAGTACACATTCTCAACCACAATAACAAGTTCTCAGATGCATGGATAATCTGAATGTTCTGTAATGATGCATTCTTCACTTATTATATTTTCAATGAACAACACCACGTCAAACAACTTATATGCACTTACCCATAATTAAACAGTCATTCGATGTTATCTTTAAATGCACACTACAACCATGACCTAAAACAAACAAACTGGTAATGTGTTACAAGTAACCAGATCATTTGAGTGTTGAATGAATGAAAATCAGTTTTCTTCAGGGTTCTGATGAAGTTCCAGTAGTGCGGAACAAAAACGCTAAACATATTTTGTACTCTGGCTCATTAAAACTGATTTCTATTCATTCAATGCTAGACTGATCTGTTTACTTGTAACATGTTACCAGTTAAATGCACACTCAAAATGCATTTCAATTGACATTAAAAACATTATGGCAGCAACTGTTAATTGGTCTGTTAATAACTATTAATTAACTTCCAAGCGTTTTCTTGCTTTTTAATATTTGTGTTATCTTGAGTAATTTGCCAAATGTATCGGCTATTTGAAAAATTAATATGCCACATATTAACCTTGCAAAGTCAGTTCAGGCTGATTTACAAATGTATTATGCAAATTAGGCTAATTTATATGCATGTCTATGAATCATGGTATAACACAAATGTGTTATGAAGTACATTGGTGTATTCTGAATTTTCTACGATTGTGAATGCACGACACACTATATGAATGAATATGAAAAGTTGTGGATGCACTGCGGACATTGAAAAAATGGCAGCAGTCAGCAGCAATGCAAAGCTGCTCACGGACAAGTGCTGCTTGGCCAAAATAAGAAAATCTAAGGATATACTGGTAAAATTCAAAATAGAGTCATCTGAATGTCATAGTAAATCTGAAGGTCAATCCCTGGTTATCCAAGTCTGTATGTCACACCCTAACAAGTAACACATATTCAGAAGTCCTAAAAATATTTCACCACATTAGTACTGACATTTCGTTCTCCACTATCTATTAAATAACAACAAAAATAGTGAAAAAAGTAATAGGTCCCACTTCACTGGATGAAAATAAATGCTGCTAAACTCAGACATGAAGAAATGTAAATGTTATGAAGAAATATTACTGTCAACACTTAATTATTATAAGTAAAATATGAAATAATCCATTAGTAATTGTATGATGTCTCGTGTTTCCATTTAAAAAATAAGATGTGAATCAAAGCAGTTTTGGTCACACCAATCCTGACAATGTTATCAATACCTGGCCTTATGAGGATGCTA
This sequence comes from Protopterus annectens, assembly GCF_019279795.1. Lineage (NCBI taxonomy): Eukaryota > Metazoa > Chordata > Ceratodontiformes > Protopteridae > Protopterus > Protopterus annectens. Next base: position 184,503,735 of record NC_056729.1, read on the forward strand.
TTAAAAATGGTTTGATTAAGGTGATGTTACACCCAACATTGAGTGGTTATAACCTTGCTTAATACAGCCCTCACCACAAATTCCTTATTCTGGTTCTCGCTCTACAAATGATGGCAGCACCTCTGAAAGCAGTAGGCCATGCTTCTAGCTGGGTGGAGAAAGAGACGTTAATCATGCTCTACATTCTGCTTGACTCGTAACTGGAGAAGATGCAGGTGAGCACGCACACCAGTATGTGGAAAAAAATAGATATTTAGCAAGAGTTGGGTGACCACCTGTCAACCCTGTCAGGTATAATGACTTGCAAATGTGTAGTGCTGATAAGCTGGCCAAGTGGGTTGACCAGGTTAGGACAAGAAGATCAGACTACAATTTTAATCCATATATAACGCACACACACACACACACACACACACACACACACACACAAACACACACACACACACACACATATATCCATATATAACACACACACACACACACACACACACACACACATATATATAATATATACATATATATATATATATATATATATATATATATATATATATATATATATATATATATATATATATATATATATATATATACACATATATTAGAAGGGGGGTAGAAAAACTTGTACAAGTACATGCACTTCAACATCCAGATATCTCTACCTGCAAATATGTACTTAAGATGGCATTCTGAAACGCATGAATACCATTTATTTAATCAGACATCCATCTGTTCGTGACAGAAAGTGCCATTATTATGTGTTAACCGGTTACAGTAATAAATGAAAATATCAGTAAGGAAAATGGAAACTATTAATCTGTACAGGTAACTCAGTAAATGTATTAGTAATGTCCAAATATCAGTAATGTTGTCTGCTTAGCTGTCCGTCATCCTGAAGTCCCACAGGACCACCCACTTATAAGCATGAATAAGCTTAATCCCCAATTGCCTGATTTGGGTGCTTGTTCACCTGAGATTTATGGTGCAGTGATCTCTGCTCTGACTGTAAATGTCTTATGCAATAAGAGCATCACTTTACTGCATCTCATTTGCATCCTTCTGGCCAGTTTCTCAGTTTCTTTCCTAACTTCCTGATGCTTACAAACAGTAGCGTGGACCTGATATGTTTACGTCTTCAATTAAATTTGTTCAGTCTGCATATAAGCAGCAGGAATGGAGAAGCCTTGGTTTTGAAGAGCGGTGAATTAGCATATTGCAGTGAGGATGAGAGGATCATAATGGAAAGCATAATTAAATATGACAACTCTTTGCTAAAGACATATGGAAGGGAACTTATGGAACATAGGAACTTGCAGACTGGGGCACATCCAGTTTTGCTTTGTTTTTGTTTGGCTTTCCTCTTAAACTTTCATGACTAAGAAACAACAGTCACCAAGCCATTGATGAGGCAACCACCTATGCAAAGCTACCAAGGACACTATATACCCTTGACACAATACCCCACCTATCACCCACTCGAAAACTCATCGAATCAAAAAATGGTGGCAACACTTAACCATTAATCACAAGATGGGCTGCAAAGCTGCTAAGGGACAGTCAGACTCAAAGCCTTGTCAGACTCAAAGCCTGTCACCACACTCCCTCCCACCCAAGTAGTCCCTCACCCACATCTCCTGGGACCACTCTTTTCAGCATCTACAAGAGGAAGACAAACACAGTGAGGTTATGGACAAAGATGACTGCAAACTGAAAGCAACATAACTGACATAGTCACAAAGACACCTCACACAAAAGGGCCTCACAGAAATGGCCAGATGCATGGAGAGCCATGGCCTAAAAGCTAAACGCCAAGAATAAGAAAGGAAAAGTGATCAATAACCCCTAGAAAAACAAGGTTACCCATATCCATGATAGACCAAGAAGCAGACAGAGAAGTCATCAGGGATCTGGGGACAAGTTTGACAGTAACCTTCTTTTGACACTCATGTTGACAAAGTAGTAGAGAAAAAAAAACTACTACACCCCCATGATCATGAAGGGAAGGATCTTCATCTAGGAGGTGGAGGTCATCTGTACTCATCTCATCACTCATTAGACCTATGATTGAGCCCCCACAATCAGAATCTATCTGACCCGACACCCAGCTGCTGCCAGCCAAAAGTTCCCAAAAAAAAAAAAAAAGGATAATCTCAAAATGTATATCTTATGACTGAAAGAAGAACAGAAGCTCTAGCTCTAGTCTCAGCTGCTCTAGCTCACAGAGTGGCCTGACATGATATACATAATATGTCCCAGATTTGATGAATATGCTTCACCTCAAAAAAAAAAAATCCCAGAGAACCACAAACCACAAGGGTGGAGCCTTGACACACGGTTATTAATAGAACGTGCTGGAGGGACATTCATCACCCAGAGAGACTCTATGCTGTGGAACAAAAATCGGTACATGTGGAGGCAGAGCACCTCGCTGGAGGAATCTTGACCAATGGATGAGATATCAGATATACCCCCAGGGATTACTCAGTGTCACTGCTTGACAGAGGCACAGCAAAATAATAGGCAGAGAAGCATTGCAGTGATGATGAGATGCTTGAACCCAGGCAGAAGGAAGACGACCAAAGACTGAAGAACTTGGGATTCATCAGTGCTGAATTACCTGCTTGCTGAAATGTGAGGGACTGTGGAGCATTTTTCTGCTTTTGAGGTGATTTGTATTGCACATTGTATTTGAAGGCAAGGCTGAGCTTTGGAGTATTTGTGTACATTAGGTCTGAATTTTGCTGCCACTCCTCAAGACTTGACTTTTGGATTTTTATTTTGATTCTTTATTCTGTGGTGACCTTCTGGTGACTGGTAAGTTAATGTTTTCTGGCAAATGGCTAAAGACTGAAATTGTTAACCTTTGAGTTTAAGACCTGCATATCTGTCATAAAATATATTTAACACATATCTTGCTATTCTAACATTTTTCTAAGTTTATATGTGATATTTAAAATTTGTCCTCATAAGATACGCTGTTCTCTGGCAATCCAGTAACTGAAGTCACTAAAGTATTTATTTATTGGCATTTGTTTACCAGGATAGTTCATTAGGCCAAAAAAAGAGCCCATTTTCAGTGGAGGCCCAGGGAGAAAAGTTTCACATTAGCAAGCATATATAGTGCAATTGATACAGTTGAATGTACAGAAGGTTGTTGTTTCTTTCGGCTTTTCCCGGTTAAGGGTCGCTACAGCGGAACTCCGGTCCACTAATGACTGGCAGTAGTTTTTTACATGCCAAGTTGCCAGCCCTGACGCACAACCTTCATCAAAGGTACACCCATTCACACATGTCTCCACACAGAAGATGCTCTAGCTGAGAATCGAACAGGACGACGTCTTACTGTGAGGCGACAACGCTACCGCAGCACCGCCACCGCAGTAATCATGTCAATATTAGAAAACATCAAGTAGCATGGCGAGCATAATAACAACTTGTGGAAATGAGTCCCATAAGGACATCAATACAAATGTAGCAGTGAATACAGATATGTAAATTAGGAAACAAGCAAATACAGTACAAGAGTCACAGTTCAATATGCAGAAGTTAATCATGTCAATATCAAAAGCATCATATAGTATTGTAAGTATAGTATTAACTTATTTACTTTTATTTATTTCACATTTGTTAACAGGGTTGGTCCAGCTGAGTTACAAAAAAAAACAAAACATTTTTAGTGGAGTCCCAAGGAGAAAAGCCCCAATAACATCTACAGCAATAAACAGTAAAAGAAACAATATACATAAGATAAAATAGAGTACAAACTGAAATGCTGGTATAAAGAACAAATTATAGTTGTCACATAAGAAACTGCGAGTACTAAAAATAACTTGTATTAGAACTAAAGCAGCAAATACAAATACATACAGTAGATATCAAGCACATACAGTATGAGTCACACTTAAATACACAAAAGGTGTCGGTATCAAAAACATCAAATAGTAAGGTGAGTATCCTAAACTTGTGGAGATAAATTCTGCAGTAAGTTCAATAGAAAATGTTGCAGTAAGTACAAACTTAGGTGTACATGTTAATCAGATCAGTTCAGAATGGGTCTGATTGGATTACAATGTAGTAAGCATAGATGGAGTTTCATTGAGTAGTCACACTAAGAGATGGAAGCATTTGAGATGAACGGAAAGTAAGTCAACATGCACCATAGTAGTGGGAAACTGATAAATCAGGTTTTGAAATGTGAAGAGTTGGCACAGACATTTGACAGGCAGAGACATAATGACAGACATAAAATACATGTTAATATACTTCCTGTAATTCTAACCTTATTTTAAGTTTATAGTAATAATATTTAAAATCAATCCCTAATGTTTGGACCTTTGCCCCACCATCATTTCATGCTTTTCCTAGATTTCTTATTTTAACAGGTTGAGAGGTATATGATTTTTGCCTCATATTTTTAGTAGTTCCACATAAAATATAGTATTTCCTGGCAAGTTGCTGACTGAAGTCATTAAATAATGACAGGCATTTGAGTTTCAGACATGAATATCTTTCAGAAAATGTATTTTAACACAAACCTTGTTATTCTAGCATGTATCTAAATTTATGCAAGCAGTAGTTAAACTCTGCCCTTAATGCTTGGGACTTTTCCCCCCTCATACCTCTCAACCTCTTAGAGCAGGAAATCCAGATAAAGCCTTAAATAATGGGGGACAAAGGCTCAAAATTAGGGACATTTTTTAAATATTGCTCTTAGAAACTTAGAAAGTGATAGAATAACAGGTTTTGCATTAGCATGAATTTTCTGAGGGGTATGAAATCTGAATCTTGAAAGTATGCCATTATTTTTTTACTTCAGCCCTCAATGAATTGGCAGAAAACCACAATTTTATTGAGAATGAGTCCAAAAATATGAGACAGAAACCTGGACATTCTATGAAAATCTGTACAGTTGAGTGGTATGGCTCCCTCTAATTATTTTATGCTTTGTACGGATTTCTTGTGCTAACAGTTTGAGAGGTATATTCCAGACTGCTGCCTCATACATTTGGGTTGTTCTCACAAAATGTGTTGTCCTCTGACAAATTACTGAAGTCTATAAATAATGACAGACACTTGAGTTTCAGACTGTAGTGTCTTTCAAAAATGCATTCTAACATATATCGTGTTATTCTAGCAAGTTTATAAGAGCAATATTGAAAATCTTTCCCTAATGGTTGGGCCTTTGTCAACCTCATTATTTTATGCTTTGTACATATTTCTTGTGCTAACAGGTTGAGTGGTTTGCCTTATTGTGTGCATTGCTTCCAAAATGATATACTTGTGTTTTGCAAATGTTTAAGCACCTGTCATAAAACTAATTAAGTCTATTAAGTGAGGGTGGGTGAGAGTGTATTATTTTTATTTATCTCTATTTGTATTTTTTCTGTCTGAATTTGATATGGGTGTCTGAAAATATAAACAATCCCATACAGAGTTTGTGTATCTATAGAACTCTATTTTAAATACATTATCTAAAATGATGTCCTTGTCTTAGTGTAATTGAACATGTATGGGCATGCCCATTAATGTGCTTATTTACATATGAATATATTATGTTGATTAGGTGTCCAGACTGTCAGTGATTTTAAGACTCTTTGTCTGTAATTCTCTCATCTGGAGGTTGAAAGGTATGGTTGGCTGCATGTAATACTAAAACTTACAGTAACAGTGTACCTCTCAACTGTGCAGATTTTTGCAGAATGTCTGAATTTTTGTCTCATATTTTGTCTGATCTTTATACAGTTTATGGTTTTCTGGATTTCTGTGGCAAATAAGTTAGGACTGAATTCCCTAAATAATGACAGGCATTTGAATTTCATTCTTTGTATCCTTCAGAAAATGTATGGTAACACAAGGCATTTTATTTTAGCAACTTTCTAAATTCATAAAAAACATATTTAACAATTGTCCCTATTTCTGAGGCTTTGCCCCCATTATCTTTGTCTTTTCCATTTTTTTGTGCTAAGACGTTGAGAGCTGAGTTACAGATGCAAATAATTGTTTAAAATTACACTGAAAAAATTTATAAGACCTTTTTTTAATTATTACAAGAAGACAGTTTTTGTGAGAGATAACTAGATATAAGTAAAAGGAGTTGCTGAACTTAATTGTTTGTTGTTATGTATTTCTTGCTGCATATACAACATGGGTGAAATAACACTCACCACAACCTAGTCAGACTGACTGTTGGGGATGGTGGTGGGGGTTGCTTTGCTGAAATAATAAGGAACACATACCTTTTCAGAGAACAAACTATTTTACGTCTTTATTGCACATTAGACAAATTTCTTAAGAAAATAAAATTTATACTTTATTGAATTGTCGCATTTCAGCATTTGCAGTTCAGGCATTCCACACAGTGTTACTCAAATTAAACAAAAAACATAGCTCCATTCATACTTTTTTAGTACCCTACACAATGCAATAGAATATTTAACTTACTGAATTTCAATAATATATACATGTTTATTTTCAACATTACAATCATACAGGATAAGTCAAAAATGAAATGGTTGCAAAAATATAAGACATATGTGAGTATGTGGAATGCATTCAAATACAGATAGACAAGATTATCCTCATCTCTTTTACTTCTAGTTGAGGAAGTAATCCAGTATAACTCCCAACAGGAGAAGAGAAGAACAAAGAAGATGGTGGAATATTTTGCTGGATGGAAGCATGGCCAAGATAGCTAACTAAAAGCAACAACTGGTAAAAGCTCTGTGACTGAAAACTTTTCTCTGACAGAAAATGCAATCAAAAAATTAAAATTTGGAGATACCTGTTAGCTATTTTTATTCACTAATATTCACAAAAATATTTATAGCTTCAAGGTCTTCAAAAGCTATCATTTTCCTGTCAGAATTTCAACTGTTTGGTTAAGAGATAACAGACTTCAACATTAGCCACTAAAGTAATGGTGCTCAGGATACTTGTGTTAAAAAAAATCCAGTCACTGATATCTAGTATGCAGGATGCATTACTTATAATGGACAAACTGGATACCAAAATAGAAAATTACAAAGAAGATTCTAGAAAGAACATTTAGAAATACTTATGAAACAACAACATGTACAAATCAGCAGTATGGAAGAAGCTTTAAATGATCATGAAGGGAGAATAAATGAAGGTGAGTCTCAGAATGAATTTCTTTTAAAACAAAATAACTGGCTCACAGATAAAGTTGACATTTTCACAAATAGACTGAGAAAATATAACAGTAGAATTTATGGCATAGCTAAAAAGTATGAGGGAGACAATATAATAAACATCTCAACAACCTAGCTATATAAAACATTAAATCTACCTAAACCTTTATCTTTGAGATTGAAAGGGCACATAGATCCCTAGGAGCACCTTCAAAGTTTGAAAACTCACCACCACATTCAATTATAGTTAAGTTTATGTCCAGCTTAGAAAAATATCAACCATTAAAAACTGCATGGACCAGCCCACCTATAAAAATAGGTGAACATGTAGTCACATTTGACAATGATTATTCCAGTAAAGTAATTAGTAAAAGAAAATTCTGCTTACCACCGATTAAAAAACATAAAAACAACAACATTAAATCCACTTTGCTGTTTCCTGCAAAGATCAAACAATTTCTTTCTGAAGGAACTAAAATATTTGACACACTAGAGGAAGCATCCACTTTTGTTAACACAAATAAAACCATTAATAATACTGAAGAAATGAGTTGGAAAAATGTATCTCTCAAGAGACAGAAGGAGCTGAATTCCTGGAAAACTCCTTCTAAAATTAAAAAAGCTTAAAAACAAATTAATTGTATTCTCTGGTTGCAGAAATTTTATATTTTGAAACAATAGATTTATCCTTTATGCAAAAGGTTTGTATTTCACTTTAAGCTTCAAAACATATGTATGTATGTATTTATATTTTAAGCTAAAATATTTTTCCTGATAAAGAATATAAATGGCTAGTTTTACTGTTTTCTAAAATTTACAGTGAAAAACTTAAATATTTCATTTAACTAAACTTATAAAAGTATTTGAACATGTTAAATAAATATTTCCTGTAAGAGAGTGTAATTTAATTATAAGCAATACAACTGGTAACTTTGAGATTATATACGTTAAGAAGTTTCTTTTATTTGTTTAACTTTGCTTAGTATATGCATTGCTGGGTTAAATAAATGTCTTATCTAAGTAATATGCTTATATGACGTGTTAAAGTGCTGGTGATTGTGTTTTCTTTGTTCCTATGTGACACATTCCTTTCACATGTGTTTTATGAAGCAATCGACACTTTAAAAAGTTTGAGAATAAAAGAATGTTCCATTTGTATGAGAATGCTTATTTGTTGCTTGTCTAGCTTCCTGTTTGCTCCTTGAGTTGTTTTGAAGAAAATCTATGTCAAAGTTCATCCCTGATGTCTGTGTAAACAGAAAGGGACTTTCTTTATCTTTCTTTTATTTCAAGTATATATGTGAGAAATATTCTGAAAACAACATTTTTAAATATTTATTTAGAAGTGAAGAATTGGTGAAACAAACACTATAGTAATGTTTTATATTGAGCTGTTGCTGACAAATAATTTGATTCCATTTGGCTGAATGTTAATAGCTTATGCTGAGTGTTGTTAAATCTAACTATATGTAATATGGAAAGAAGTAAAGTTAGATGTCTCTGATTAGAACAGTTTAAAAGAATTGACAAGAATGAAAAATGTACAGAGGAAATTAATAGCAGCTGTGTGCTGTGAGTTGTCATTATCATATTCTGTAATCAAATTCTAATGTCAGAATGTGAAAGTTAGATCAGAACAGCACTTCACAATGGCTAAAACACACATTCAAATTAAACAAGCAGGGATTATTTTACATGTACATTTACATGTAGTCAGAATTGCTTATAATACTAGAGTTAAAAAGAAGACTAAACAGCTTTTTAAATAACATGCAAACACTCAAGGAATGAATTATCTACCATGAAAGATTATGAAAAGATCAATTATCAGTAAGTGAAGAAACATACGCACATACTGTAATCTCCAATAGAGAGCTGATGGTTAAATAGCTCTTTGACTGGAGATTTTAGAAATATAAGTTATACAGAATAAGGTGGAATATTAGTGGGCAAATAAAACAGAAAACATATTTAAATGACTGCTTATAAGAAGATGTGTATTGCATATACCTGCATATGGCAGAAATGTGAATGTACAAGATCTCATATACTTTACATATAAAATCATAAATCATAAAAAAATGTTGAAATATCCTGAAATCTGAAATTTGAAGCTTGGTTATATGAAGTTTGAAGCACTTTCTGCATATTGTATGTTATTAGATTCACTAATACTAATACTACCTGAAATAACTGATTCATTAAGTCATAGCTATAATTTGAGCATTACGTTGCTGAATCAGTACATCCATTTTGACAGAAGATAAAGCATATTTCTGCCATGTTTGAACTCAGATGTGAGAATGAGATTTGAATTAAGCACCCTGTACATTCAGAATACAATATAGATTGCATTTTTTTACTCCATTGAAATAGCAAAGCATTCTCTTTGACCATAATAATGCATATTTTTATGAATTAGTTCAATATGCTAAATGATTTTAAATATATTGATACTTATCATATTGAGTGCTACAGAATTTTAAGATAGAGACACTTGTGCTTTTAAAATTATTTCAGAGCTTTTGTCAGATCTATAAAATATGGATATATGTTTTAGCATGATAAATATATATGTGCATTGATTTTCCTTTTCATAACAATTTATTATAATTGGATTACCTGTCAACTATAAGTCTGCAGATAGCTTATCTCTTCGGATTCCACTCTGATCTACTTATTTATTTAGAAATTTAGTTGGAATAGTGTTGAATGAGTGCAATAGTATACTATTTATTGGGTTATTTAATATGTGTGATTAACAGAATAGGATTATTAAACTTTTATGTGGCTAATTGATTGAATCATTTTAAATGGTAAATATATATAAGTAAATTAATAACCTCTTATTATTTAACTTATACATACTATTACATTAAATATTTGTTAGTAATGATAGTTTTTGGCTAGTTTTTTGATGAATTTTTAGATATTGGTAGATAGAGAGATAGTTTAGTAGTTTGTCTATTCAACAGGCAAATTGGAATGTTGGTGTCAATGGTGGGCTGTGTTTTATTAGTGATATATACAGTAACAGTTCCAGACTTTTTTCTGTTTTTGTTATTTATGAGTTTTAGTGGTTTAGTTTTTAGAAAGGAAGAATTAAAAACAAATTTGGAATGTTAAGATAGTATTGGAGGAATGCTTCACAGTCCTCTATGCAATAAAATTAATATGGTGGATAAATGCATCATGTTATCTTTTAAAATAAATCAGTTTTTTTAAATACACAGTATGGATAGTTTTCATCTTTTATCTATTAACGTAAATCAATTATTTCATGACAAAAGAAACTCATTGATGAGATATTTAAAATTAAATTGAGGTGATGTTATATTCTTGCAAGAGATTCACTTGATAAATAAAGATATACAATATTTTAATAACTTAGTTTGCTAAATGTTATCATCTGCTTATTTTAACAAAAAGAGTAGAGAAACTGCTATACTTTGGAGAAAACGTACTGCAATGCCTAAGGTCATGGAATCCATTAATGACCCCAAAGGAATTCATAAATTTGTAATAATTAAAAAGAATGACAAACTCTATACACTAGCAAATTTTTACGGATCCCAGGAATAGGTGTATGAGTGGCTAATGATCATTTAAACTTAGAACAATGTCATCGGAAGGGTAGTTTCATTTAGCACAGATTTTAACTACATAATTAGTATAGAAGATTCAAGTGAACAGCAGAAAGCTAAAATTGTAGCATCAGATAAAGCACTAAACAGATGGGTTAGTAATAATACTGTCATTGATTTAATAGTAATATCAGAAGATAAGCCATTGTTCTTCACTCATTATTCTTAACAAACAAGAATTGATAGAATTTATGTCTTTACAGGTTTACTTAATAAAGTGAATTATTTTAAAACTGTTGATGTGCATATAAGGAACTTTCAGATTCTTCATATAATTCAAGTATATATGATGAAACTAAAATAATTTAAGAGTTACTCTCAAGGAACAAATCAATATTTTTTTATCTTTGTATGGTAAGGGTCAGGTTAGTAAAGTCATACTATGGGACTCCTTAAAAATCAATATTATTATGGAGGATTCAAAATGGCTGCCATCCTATAAGCAGTGTTTCCACAGAGCTCTGCCACTCACCTACAATTCAACAGCTAATTTTAAAGATTGAAAGCCTTTTCAAGATATAATAACACTACAGAATAAACAAGAATCATACCTACTGCGCTTACCAACCTTCTTGAGGAAGAGAGAACCTTTATTGTGAAGGATTGTGCCAGATTTGTCTGACTCCTCTGGTGCTGGTCCGGGTTACATGTGCTCTAGGCCTCGGAGGCCTACTACTCCTGTGAAGAAAGAAAGCATTGAATAAGTATACATAACCATGTCAAAAGAACTAGACCACATGGAAACTCAAACCACTAAAGCAAAATTTTCAACTATAGCCTCCCCAGAAAAAGAGGTTACAACGAAGAGGGCCAGGACGACTAAACAACAAGAGGCACCCAAGACAACATCAATAACATCAAAAGAGAAATCTGATTTAAACTACATGGAGGAACTAAAGACTGCCCTACAACCCATTCAGTCAGCAATTCAAGACATATCACAACAGCTGAAAACTTTTAATGTCTCCATTGACAGAATATTAACCAGAATGGATAAAACTGAAGCAAGGGTGCTAGAAAATGAGATTAAAATTGATCAGCTACAAAAAGAGCAAAGAAATAATGACACAAATATAAAGAGTATACAACAAAAATTAACAGACCTCGAAGCCAGATCCAGACGCAACAACCTCATCATCAGAGGCATCCCAGAACAGGTTACACAAATGGACTTATTGGAGAGCATATCTGAAATTTTTTCTGCATTTCTGGATAAAGAATCTCTTTCAGACAAATTAATTATAGAATGCGCACACAGAGCCTTAAGACCAACAGTTGATAAGATTAATCCTAGACCAGTATACGTCAAGATCTTAAACTACCAACATGTGTACAAATTAATAAGTGCAGCAAAAAAAAAAAAATACATAGAATGGAAGAGTAATAAAATATATCTATCTCCTGATCTACCAACCCCAATCAAGCAGGAAAGACAAAAAACTAGCCCCTTTCTGTGCATATCTGATTAAAAAGCAGATTAGATTTCAAATGAGGTACCCCAACACCCTCATTTTTGCTCACCAGGGTGCCCAGCTATCAGCACAAAGTTACGAGGAAGCGGTCGTGATCTTCAAAAAGACTTTTAATGAATGTCCTGACAAACCAGCCCAAAAGATGTAATTTTGCTCCTATAAATGCGAGCGACTATGTGAAAGATGTAACCGACTGACTTATTCTCTGCTTAAAAGCACAGACTCACCTTGCGAACTGGTCTTCTTGGTCCCCCTATAACATCCAGTGTCCGTATGATTCACTACCCTCGAGGCATCACTTGGACTGGCTCTACCCGTCAGACACGTCACCATGTTTCGTATGTCCGTCTATGGTTCCTTGACCCCAGGAGTTCCCTTCCTCCAAAGTGCCCTTAAAGGCATATTGCCCACTAACGCTGGCATGGCTCACAGGTACTCCAAACAACATGAGACGCCGATCTCTATTACACACAGGCTGTCACAACTATCACTGGCGTTGGGAGCTTGGGAATAGTAGCAACGAAGATTTCCTGCTTTACGCGCCCATTGTTGCCTCTCCAAACGCGCATACCACGCAGGTGAGTGATACACAGCTAGAGTCTACACACTACATGCTCATTTCTCCAAGCGTTAGAAGCGAAACGCTTTCTGAAATCCAGAGACGTTTTCCCCCACTCGACAAAAAGCAGGAACCTGCCAGCTATACACCTTTACTTCTGCCAACTAGCACAACGTCAACTACGAAAGACCACATATATCGCATTTCCTAGAACAGTCAAAGTTATACAGGCCACATTCCAGTTAGTACTACTTGAAGAGGTTGTATAAACTGAATTTCATTATGTTATTGTGAATGCAAAACCCCGTGGGCAGACAAGTGACTGATCTATTTTCTTGCACATTAATCTACTTGTAGCACTATTGAGAATTGCTACTTAACGTACTGTTTCTATTTCAAATGTTACTGCCTGCCGGGAATGTGTAGGAAGTATGTTCATTCATTTTAGTAGCATTGACAAGAATTGACAATGGACACTAAGTAAGTTGAGCAATTTTAGATTGCTTCCTCTCTTTAAACTTACTAAAGATCAACATCTTTAAATCAAAGATAATGTTTTTACCCACACTGCTAGAGTGTAACATCCTCCTCCATGCAGATTATGCCATGCACCAGTCTGAAACCTGACTTCAGGTACAATTCTTATACATAGCCCTACTGTCAGTGATGTAAATGTGATAACCCCGTGTTGATACTCCTACTAGGCACCCCTGAAAAGCCTGTGGTGAAGTCCCTGTGCATGACAACAGGGCAACTAAAAATGTTGTTGGCTGTTTTATCTCGGGAGATGCTCTGAGAGGAAATAGCTAGCTTGAGAAACATACTATCATCAGTCAACACGACAGTTCTCCATGTTTAAAAAGACCCTAAGGAAGCCAATACTAGTGAGTACTACAACTGACTTAAGAGTTGAAATGTGATAATGAAACTGTGTAGTTTTTTTTTTATTGTATGTGTGTGTATGAATGTGTGTGTGTATGTATATGCAGGTATGTATGTGTATATATATATATATATATATATATATATATATATATATATATATATATATATATATATATATATATACATATATTGTTGATTTTGCTCTGTCTTATATAATCAAACAATCCCATAATGCACTCATTCTGGCATACTAGCCATTGCAATGTTGGGGAGAGAGGCTGACATTGTGATTAGGGTGCTTACCTTGCAAACACAGAGTATAGGGTTTAGTTCACATATGGGGTAGTTGACTGGGCTTGAAATGGCTCACAAAGGGAGCTAGCCTACTGCTAACATATGAGCATATAAAAAATGTGAAGTTATTAACTGCCAGATGTCATTTTATATATTATTAAATTTGGTGTTCTACTTCAAGGACTACTGTTTGCTGATAATCCCAGGCACATTTTGACAGGTTTCTGACAGGTTTTGATTTTCCTTATTTTGTTTGGGGTATAGTCTGGTTATGGGTGACTGATTATATACAAGCCTCACCTTTCTAATATGTTGTCAGACCAGGTGTAAATTTATGATGCCCCATCTACTGATCACTCTTCAAGTCATTTCAAATAAAATATTATACACGAAAAAGTATAACTTATTAGGAAATGATCATAAGAAACATGTTCGGGTAACAGTCAGAGGTAGGGAAACAAAAATGCTTTTTAAAGTCCTAACAATGAGCTTCGGAATTTAGTTTATTTAAATCACAGTTCGACTTCCAAGTACTGGGACTTGGAGGGACAGGTCTTACACCTACAATAAGAGCCCTACTAAGTGGCTAGGAACGGATTATTTAAGGTCATTTGTAAAGTCACAGCAAGCCTGGGAGAGGAACCAGGAATGGACATATGAAATGGTTCCTATGCACGGTGATCAACGGAAAAGGCCAGTCTGAGACTGGCTCATTAAAGGGGGAAGATTTGTGAAATGAAAAGAGAAGACTAAGCTAATATACTGAACGAGACCTTTTGTCCTACACTATCTATAGGATCTCTAGTACAATTGAAACTGAGGGTACCAGTATGGGAGGATAAAGAGTTGGGATATGATGTCCTCCCAATATGCACTTACTATGCTTAGTAATGCAAAACCTGATTTCACATGTTTATGGAGGTATCTGGCAACAATATTCAAGAACAGCTAAATGTTGTAAAAGCACTAACGCAACTTAATAAATAAATGATAGAGAGCTCGAGTTGGTCAATAAGTTATGCTCTGGCTATTGAGGAAGTGGGAAACATGGTGATAGATACTGGGGGGAATCCTTGAGAGTTTCTCTCTGGGCTGTGCCTCTCCTTTGTTATGACCTATATAGTTTGGAACTTGAAAGTACGACTGACCGTTTGGCTAACAGTGCTAGTAATGCTTCATTAAGCAAAGGAAAATTTTGCAGGATTATTGATGATTAACAACACCTTATTGGTAATTAATATACTTCAAACAAATTCCTTTTATTCTCGCTTAATATAGATGAAAGCTCTAGCATATTGTATAAGGCTAAACAACCTCAGCGTTATTATGTAAATAATCGTCTGTCTGCTGTTCATTTCTGCATGTTTTTACCTTTTTTCTTGGCAGAGTTTTGGGTATGTTTATGCACTGCATGGGTTAGCTATGCATTTTGGTTCATGGTGTTTTAGGTTGTACTCTCTGGGAACAAGGTTTTTCCCCTATTGGGGGATCTCAAGGTCATCTCATTTTAGCTTTCCAGGCCCTTCCGGGCTTAGGGGGAGGTGGGTAGGCACCGGGATTAAGCGGGAAGGACGTTTTCTACTTGCCCTTTGTTTACAATACAGTCTCACATCATTATACAATGCTGTCCATACTCCCCACTACATTTCCGATTTCTTAAATATACTGAGCTTAATTAGAAAATGTGGAACTTAGATTCCTGGAACATTAAGGGGTTACAATCACCTAAAAAAAAAAATTGCTTATGCACCTAACCTTGAAATCTTCCGCTAATATTACTTTCCTTCAGGAAACGCATTTGCTTAATCATCAATGGGAACAAGAAAAATTTAGACCTTGGATCAAAAAGATCATAGCCTCAGAAGGCACTACGAATAGAGCTGGGGTGGCCATTATCATTAAAAATAGCTTTGGGCCATATATTGGAAAGGTGGGGCCAGACGATGGGGTAGGTGGTGTTATTTTATTTCAAATCACCCTTTATTAGATAAACCTGTTCTCTTTATGAACATATATGCCCCTTGTACCTCTCAACAGACTTTCTTTACGAAGCTATATAACTTCCTCACTTTATTTCCTAATCACTATTACATTGTGGGGGGGGGTTGGAATTCAGTGCAGGACCCCAAAACAGATAGATCGAATCCCAGGGCTCGATTTAACCTCTCAACACATAAAGATATAATTGAACTGAAAGAAGAGTTTAATCTATTTGACCCAAACATATTTTTAAATCCTGCTCAAAAAAAGTGCAACTACACCTTTTTTTCTATTTGTGCCAAAAGTTGGTCCAGAATAGACTTTTTTCTTATTTCCAAGGCCTTTTACACTATGAATATCTCCTTTAAACAATCCCCTAGATCTATCTCTGACCATTCCAAGATTTCTATGGGTATCCACCGACACAGTAGGGGCTCAGCAGATAGAATAGACATCTGTTGGCGCCTGAACCCCAACCTCCTGGGAAGAGAGGAGATTACCTCTCAAATTGACGAATACCTGGATTATTTTCTTGAATCCAGGAAATTTTCCAATCTCCATTCGACTGTGAATTGACCGTGATCAAATCAATGATCAGGGGCTTCTTGATAAATAAAGCCGCATACTATAAGAAACTTCGTAACAAAAAAGAACGGGACCTCACCTTTCAGCTTCATAAAGTAGAAATGGAGTCTCAAGTTAAACACACCCCCCTGTTGGAAGAACGTATGATGCAGTTACAAAAAGACCTAATATCCCTACACGCAGAGAACCTGAGTTTCCATGAGATTAAATCATTGGCCTTATACGCAGACGTAATACACTCTCCCTCTAGATTTTTGGCCAGAGTGATCAACCTCACTAAATCCTCTACATTTATACCTGAAATACATTACCAAGGGAAGGACTTCCAGCAACCTAATGAGATTATTGAAATTTTTGAAAACATTTTTAATCAAACTTATGGGCCCATAGATAACATAGTTGGTGAACCAGAAATACAACACTTTCTCAATAATCTTACCTTTCCCAAATTAACAGAGGGGCAGAATAAGCTCCTAGAAAAGGATATAAATACACAAGAAATTATCTCAGCCATTAACAAACTTAAGCCTAATAAATCCCCTGGCCCAGACGGGTTTACGGCTGAATTTTATAAAACATTTAGTATGAAAGTCCCCAAAGTATTGAGCTTATTGTTTAATTATATTACCTGCAATGGTTTTAAAGATATTCATTTAAATGCTTCCAGAATGATTTTTATTCTTAAACATAATACTGACCCTAAAATTCCAGGGAATTATAGACCCATATCTTTAATCAATTTGGACATGAAAATTTTGGCCATGGTCCTAGCTAACAGGCTGAAAGCTGTTATCTCTCATATCATCTCTTTTGAGCAATCTGGCTTTATCCCGGGTAGACAAACTAACGATCGGACTTTACTACTGGAAGCCATGATCCATCACTCTAATTTAGCCAAACACCCCATGTACGCCTTAGCAGTAGATGCATCCAAGGCATTTGACCGCTTGAGCACGAAATTCCTATTTGCCGCCTTACCCTTCTTTAACATTCCAATCTCATTTATAGACAAAATAAAAACCCTTTATTCCACAGCGTACACCACTCTACATATCAATAAACACTCATCTAACAGAATCAATATGGTTAATGGGGTCAGACAGGGCTGCCCCCTCTCCCCTCTTCTATTTAATTTATATTTGTAACCTCTATTCATCCTTATCAAACATGCCACTTTCCTCCACCCACCTAGTATATATAACTTAAAGATCCCCTTTTCGGCATACGCAGATGACCTTAATATATATTTCACTCTCCCTGACTCGGACCCAAATAAAATATTATCTGCAATTAATATATTTTCCAACTTAGCAAACTACAAACTTAATAGGGAAAAATCTTTAATATTCCCTCTAAACATACACTCTAGATTGCCTAATATAACTTTAAAATCAGAGATCAAATCGAAGGAGCAGCTCCATTATTTAGGTATACAATTCTCCCAAGGTAACCATAAATACTTTCAGGATAATGTGGTCAGGTATTGGTCAAATATTCAAAATGATATCAATAGATGGTCTAGGCTTAAGCTCCCATTCCTGGCCAGAACCACAGTGATTAATATGAACATTCTTCCTAGACTGTTATATCTGTTTCATGCAACCACCAGTATTTTACATAACAATTTCTTTAAAAAGGTTATATCTTCTATCTCTAAATTCGTGTGGGCCCCTAAATTGGTCAGGATTAGATATGCAAAACTTATCTATCCTAAAGAACAAGGAGGTCTGGGTCTACCTGACTTTAAAACCTACTATGAGATAATTAATGCCAGCAGAGCATTAAAGATAGCGTCTTACTGTAAAGACAAATATATGTGGGCCCTGTCATGGGTGATTCTGGGCAACAACTACATCAAATCATTAAAATTTAGTCCTGCAGCACTTCCATTTCTAAATGAAGCAAACATAGGCATACTGAAACCTACAAAAGGTCTATCATATAGCATAAAATCCCTTCAGGCCCTATTCAAATCTCTGAATCTATTTCACTCCTACATAACACTGCAGCCACTTCATCTTAACCCCAACCTTAGACTTAATGGGCACATGTTAAACCTGGTGAAATACCCCCTCCTTTTGAATACCTCTATCTCTGACCTCTTCCCCTTTAGACATCAGACAATTTCTAACCTAGGAATCAGCCTGAACTTGCCCAAGAAGTACCTGACCATTTTACGACAGGTTAGAGATCTGATACGAAAGTACATAGACCACCCCTTGGTTTCAGACGAAGATATTTCAGTATGTAGAACACTAAAGAAACTTCTACTCAGTGAAAAAAGGATGACCTCAAATGCATACAAGGTTATCATGTCAATCAGACATCAGAACGAGCTCAATATCTCAAAATACTGGTTAAAAATCAACCCTGCCATAACTCAAAGCCTAATAGCACAGGCTATAAAACGAAGATCTAAAGCTATTCCTTTCAGTAAGTTGAAATATACTCAGCTGATGATTTTGAACAATGCGTATTTTACCCCTGAAGTACTAAGTAAGCTCTACCCTAATCAATCCCCTAATTGCCGATATTGCTCGAATCAAACTGATGATATCCTCCATTTGTTTTGGAGTTGCAAGTGTTCCTATAAGCTATGGTGTGCCCTGAGAGTGATTCTGGAGAAAATTGGGTATGAAAAATCTACCCTTTCATGGGAATTTACCATTCTGCACATCCCACCCCCGGGTGTATCTGAAAGGAAATGTAAGATATTGATTCCTATTTTTATGTTAATTAAATATTACATTTCCCTAAACTGGAAAAATAGACACTCCCTCTCGTGAGAGGGCTTTAAACACATAGCTATTAAACTTCTCAGGGCACACAAATACTTGTTTCACAATATTAAGCACAAGCCAGTTATTAAAGAATTTTGGGGCATCCTGTCTGAACATATACTTAAATGATAAATGATGATGAATTACACTTAAATGAGTTATTCATTTTATTTTTTCTTCTTTTGTATGGACAGCATAGTATTTCATCATACTGTGAATAACTTATATAACAAGTTCCCGGGCAATGTAGAAGGTGTATATAGTTTTAGTTTTGATGTATTTTGTCCTGTATGATATTTTGTTATAGGGTTTTGTAATCTGTGTTGCTTTCTGTATTTTCTTTGATGTTCATTGATGTATTTAGTTACTGAAAATTTGCAATAAAGAGAATTATATAAAAAAAAAATAAAAAAAAAATCAATATTAATGATAAAATGGGAAGATGGGCTAGTAATAAAATGAAAGAGGGGTCTAAAGAGTTATTAGAAATACAAGATGAAATCTGCAAAATGAATTTTGAACAGCATGATAAGAGAAACAGGTGTCTATAAGATATTCATTACTTGACTAGGCATTGTACAAATTATTATACATAATTCAGGGTAGCATATGTAGCAGTACAGCAATACTTTTAAAACTGATTTCAGTGATAATCCTGCAAACAACTTTTTTAAACCTTTGCATCTAAAAGAAATGCAAATAAAAACAGGAACAGATGAAGAAAAACATGTTATACTGTCGCTATCATTTTTTTATCCCTGATTAACTACAGTTCTTAGTAATTTCTTTCATTCTTGATATGTATGTACTGTAAAATGTGTATGTAAAGTACAGAATTGAAACACAAAATATTTCTGAAAGAAAAAATTCCTTGCTATTTCAATTAATCACAAGTGTGCACACCCACTACACTTACACATTCCTCCCAGTTACATAAGCACTTCCCCAATTGTTACCTCCAAATGTACCCATAAGCACTTCCAATGCACAAGTTTATATCAATAAAGATATTTTTCTCAGTGGTTTATTGAGTTGCTACCTTGCATTACAACACTATTTTGTGGATGTATTGTAATTTTTTTTCTGCTTTGTCTCTCACCACCCATTTTTTTCTCTTTTTTTACTTATTTTGCTTATGCATTTCTTTTTACGGTATTGTTTTACTTCTCTCCCATTTTATTTTTCTTTTATACAGGCTGAAATTCCTCTGGTGTAGACCAGGTGTGTACCTACCAGGCTAGAGAGAGATCCCTCTGTGCCCATCTGTGGAGATCCTCACAGGGTTTGAGCAGAGGACCCGGTCCTGCAGGCCATCCAGCACATAGCCTGAAAAGCCTCACTGAACAGGGACTTCAGACTTTGGTTGAAGATGCACTGGTAGAGATCGTGAACAGGAGAATTCAACCAGTCATAGCCTCTCTTTAGTGGGTAGAAGAAACGCTGTCATAGTTGGTGCTGAACACTACATCAAAACAGGCCCCTACACACTGAATATCATGGACCACCACTGCAACACCATCTAGCAGTGGATGTGTTTCTAGCTTTGTGGACTGGGTACACTGCTGGGACTTTCTCACCCTTTCTCTTCTTACCATTACTCATTCACCCTCTTTCCTATTTCCTACCCAAATTACCTTCTTACAAAAAGAAAAATGAAAAATGGGGGGGGGGTCTATCCTCTGACAAAACATAGTACCAATCCTCTCCCACCTCCTCCAGCTCAAACTCTCTTGATATTTTTCTTGTGTGTTCACTTTTTTGTTTTGCATCCCCTTTTTTCAGTCTGTCCTATCACCCCCCCTTTCTAGTAATTAGTGAAACTATAAGGATATCCACAAAAGGATACCCTTATATGAAAAAGTTCTAACCCATTTACTTAACAAAAAAAAAAAAAAAAACTTTTAGCTGCTGCACAGGTCACAACTTTGTTATAATGCTTTCAGCATGACTGCACTCAGCCATGTTTGCCCTTGATATGCCAAGGCACATACCATTTATGATTCCATGAAATACTTTGCATGTATAAAAAGATCAACTTTGGACAACTTACACATTTACAAAAAATTGGTGTGATTATAGAAATTGCTTTGCTTTTCCATATTTAATGCAACTATGTTACACTGGCCTTATTTGCATATTTGTGTATCTCCACTGTCCACAAGTGTGTGCTATGCACTTCCACAGCCCCAGACTATGATTACTGCCCCAACCTCAAGGCATTCCATTTTTATCTGACACAACATTATTCTACTGTAGAGATATACATTTTCTCCAACATGTAGGCTATTTTTCAAACATTACTTGATGTTCAGATATTTGACAATATCAGTCAGAGTTTTGTTACTGTTAGAAACTCACTCTTTGAAAGGCATGGAATCCCTGAAGAAGTGACATTAGATAATGATGTATGGAAGTACACCAGTACAGTTTATAGGTTTTTCATCGGCACAACTACTGATGGGTCATTGTTTCACACGTAAGTTGCCTATCTCAGTTTCTCTTTCATTACTGGATACTGGAAATATTGTTAATGAGTTATGGCAGGAGAGACAACATTTGCAGTCATTTTATACCTAAAGAACAGCAAGAATCATTTAGGTTTATAGGAAGGAAGACTAGAATGGGAAGTGATTCTTTTGAAATTAAGACCCAAGCCCGAAGCACAGCAGTCTGTCCTCCAGAATTTTCTGAGCTCTTCTATGATCCAAGAGCATGATATACAAATCTATGGAAGGAAACATTTGTCAAGACGACCAGATTCAATTTCTGCTGCAGTAAAAAGATTTCAGTCAATCTGGACTATGAGAAGGATATATAAGAGGTTCTGTAAAGAGATGCTGTTACTCAAGCAGAATTTGACAGCATGTCTAATGTTAATTCTGATTAAACTAATCAGCCCTTTGATAACAAAGCTGCTAACAGTGATATGTTCTGATAAAAAAAAGTTTTATTTCTATTCAAACTAAAATGTTTTGATGCTAGGTCTGAAGTCATTATAAAACATTAAAACACAGTGAATGTAAATAAATAAAAACACAAATGCTGGCATGATGTAAAGTTCCACAATTTTTTGTGAAATGCATTTTTCCATAGCTTTATTATATCACCCTTTGTTTGATCCAGCATTTAGAATCAGTCTCCAGTAACACTTTATGGTGAAAGTATTTCATGTCAAATGCCTCTTACAGATTGACCTTGAAAATGTATAGTCTTTATTATTTTCCACATACAGAAGGAAGAAGGGAGGATAGCCATTATGACAGCTGTTTTGAGAGGATGGAAGGTTATTGTGAAGGTTCAGGTATAAAGATAAACCTATGGCCATTTAAATTTGCAGGCTTTTGAGCAGAGTGAAGGGAAATACAAGAAGCTTTTGCAAAGCAGGAGACTCACTGGAGGAGGGGAAGGTGCTAATGGTTAGTGTAGAATTGTATATGATTTTTAATTCACTTTAATCTGTTATGGAAGGTCTATTTCTGTAAGATAGGAAATCAGGAGTGGTAACTCTTTGTGTGGTAATTTACTGCTGCTGAGAGGGCAGAAGTATGAAAGTACGGCAATGTCCTTCATCTTTACAACAAATAATGACAGAAAGCTTTTCAGGGCAGTTTTTAAAGTGGTAAGCAAGGTAGTAATAAAGTAAGATATGATAATTATGAGTACTTGACTGTGGTTTTACATCTGCAATTGGACGATACATCGAGGGTAGGAGAGTTTCATTCAAGCTATCAGAAGGAGTTGGTAAAGCTCAAGATGTAAAGAGCTGTGGATATCTGGAGAGTCTACTGCCAGAGGAAAAAGGGTTGTACATTTTCAAAGGATGAAAGCAGACATGGTGCCAGATTGGAAATGATTTTACTGGACATAGACACAGCTAGCAGGATAGAACATGTGATAATAAGAAATGGAGAAATTTCAGGAAATAGAATAGCAGCGCTAAAGTCGACAGCAGAAAACAGACAGAAAGACAAATTACATTAGAACCAGGACAAGAGATAGGAGCAGAGGTCAGATAACTACAAACATTGCTTAACAGATGATATAGAATGATAATGATCAGATCTGGATATGAGGTGTGTTGGGATAGCTAGAAACCAAACAAGCAAACAATCAAGAGGTGGAAATGAACAGACCTCAGACAGGCATATGGAGCAAGGAAAGAGAAAGTATTGTATAGATGTGAGAAAAGCAGTTTGGTATGATGCAAAGGGCACAAAAAACACAGGGGAAGAATGACAGAAAGAACCAGGCACATACTTTGTAATAAGAATGAGTCGAAGAGGGTCGAATGTATGTGGTGTTGGTGCTGGTGATGTGGTTGTGTTACATTAAAACTCTATATCAGTGGAAATGGCTATCCTAGTGCTCCTTTTGTTTTATTGGTGTTATTTTGAGCACTATTTCTTCCTTTCATTGATTTTGTAGTTTGGCTTGGTGGATGAAGGGCTTGATGGCTTCCACTGAAGCTGTTCCATTTGGGGACAGTGGTAAGAAAGTGATTTCAAAGCTTATTGGCTGGCTTACACAGCTTATGCAGGTGCTTACTCCGATTTGCTACTCCATTAAAGCATCTGCCTCTAAGGTTACATTTCGTGGTAACCAGGAGGTATAGCTTCAAATGGAAAGTGAAGGTAACATGGCTATGCAGCAGTGTTTGAGTGAGGAAAATGGACTGGATAAATCACCAGTTTTTGATGGAAAGGGACTCCTGAAGCATTTAGGATTAATTCTGGAGCATCCACGAGCAGAGGGTTATCCAGTAGAGACAAGAAAAAACAAAACAGGGTGACTGTTTAAACAACAATGAAAGAGGCTTTAATGACTATAACTTGGGTTCTTGGCTTGCCAAGAGCATTTCATTTGACTATGCTGTGCAGGAAATTAACAATGAGGAAGCAGATAGATATGCTAATAATTAAAAAAATTGCATGATTTGCTTTTTAAATATAAATGTTTGAATGCTAACAATGCATATTTAAAAGAGTGTTTGAAGTTAAATATTGTTCTGAAAGGTTTAAGAGTATTTAAATACCCAAATAATATAGAAGATGGCTCAGTTTTTCTTCTTGAGCTCTTAGAAATTTTTGATAAATGTAGTTTTGCCATCTTACATGATAAACTAGTTATGCCTTGAGGTGAAAGAGTGTGCAAGATATATGAGCACTTAAACATACTGGCAGATACTTGTATTGTGATTTGACACTTGACTTGAATCAGCTAGTTAAACTAGCTGAAGACTGTTTGAAAAAAATTCATTATTCCACCTTTGGCTGATTATGTAAAGTTAGGGTTAAATCCTAATGTTAAACTCAGACCTGTGTTGCAGTTGCATAATACCAAAGCAACTGAAGAACAAATAAGACAAGTTTTTGTATCTTGTTGTAAGAATGTTCATTTGCTACTAAGCGATTTAATGAACTGGAATCTTTGGAATGGTAGTTGGGATATTTTTGTATCTCTTCATATTAATAATAATATTGTCTCACATATACCTAGTGTTGTAAATATTCAGGGACATAAAGAGTATGTCATGTATAGGGGTCAATCTAAAACTTGTTTTTTTTTTCTTTTTTTCTTTTTTTTTTTTTTTTTGTCATTCATAATCTGATTTATTAACTGATCTGTTAAGAATTGTGTTAAAACCTTTTAAGACATGTAAACACATTGGTCCTTTTTGGTGTGATTGCCCTGTACTTCTTGAAAGTGAACATGAAAAGCATGAACTACTTTTGTTAGGTAAAGCTTATGATCATCAGGTTGACACTCAATGTTAAGACTGACTCTGAGGATGCTCATAGTAAAAATGATATGGTGATTAGTGATACATTTGGAAGAAGACATTAGAGATAATGTAGAATCTAAAAAAATAGATTAAAAAAAGAGTTAAAAGACATAAAAGTGGAAAAAAACACTTAAAAAGGAAAATGGATGCAAACATTTTTGATGTTTAAATACAAACAGTTCGATAAATGAAATATGAATATTTATTATATTGAATTTTTGTAATAGTTTTTATAAGGACTTTATGGGCCAGATTCCATAAAGTTTACAGAAGGTATTTATGAACAGTACAAGATGCCAAAGGAAGACTCTAGCACACCTGCTGTGGATGTGATTCCAGAAGAAAAGGTAGACCAACTACTTAAGTATTCAATGTAGGATAATTAGATTCCATGCACCCCAGTGTGATTTCAAAATACATTGTGTGCACACAATACAACTCAAATGTGATAAACAGCTATGCCAAGTCCACTTCCAAACTTTTCACTGCATACATTATGGACCTCAAGTATTTTAGGAAAATACTGTGGATTACTGTGAAATCCATAGCAAAGTGAAAAAATATATAACGATGCAACCTGCTGTTAGCATACTGCAACAAGCAGCAGTGATGCAAGCTATAAATGAGGATGTGACTGTACATCCTAGAAGGCAGCCAGATAGAGTCAGATCAAGACTGCAACTAATCCAGTCATCAGACCAGCAAATAAATAACCAATAATGCCTAGACAGAAAAATGGTGCAGGCTGTCTGTAACATATATCCCCAGGCATGTCTGTGCAGACCCTATGAGGAAACACCATCCCCCTTGAAACCAAAGTGTGTCTCATCTTGAGTAGACTCACATCTGGGACATTCTAAAGACACATGGGGGATGCTATGAGAGTATCACAAACGGCTGCCAGTCATAGCCTGTCAAAATTCCTTGCAACAATGTGCAGCAGCGTGGATGACTCCCTACACTTTTCATCCACAGCCACTGAGTGGAGAACTGTAATGCACCACTTTTAAAACATCATAAACTTCCCCCTTTCTTAGTACAATAAATTGCACACATATACCTATCAAGACACCAGTACATCCAGAAGTAGACTGATACATAAACAAAAAGGGATGGCCATTGCTCATCTGCCAAGTTGTGTGTGCAGCAGATGGCAGTATAACAACCATCAATGCAACACATAGGTTCATAGGTTCATAGGTAGATACTAGGCTATTGGCCCAAGGGCCTACATAAGCCTATCCAACAAGGTTCCCTGGCTTACGCAACCCAAGAAAGTTATTTTCCTGTGCTACTGTCGAGCAGAAACACAGAAGTGATCCCCAGGGTGTATTTCCAATTTCCCATCCACTCAAGATTTTTCTTGAAGAGTGCTAATGAAGAACTTTGCTTGACATAGATGGGTAGCCTGTTCCAGAGTATGGGAAGTCTCTGGGACAGGAATCTATCCCTCCAGCAAGTCCTGTTTATTGTGGTGACAAGGTTTAGGTCCCTAGAGCATGTATCTTGGAGGGATTGGGATTTCTTTAGGTGTAGAATGTCCAATAACTCTGGGTTTGACATAGATTTATATGTTAGGCAGAGATCACCTCAGAGTAGGTGATATGCTATGGAGTAAAGCTGGAGTTTTTTGAGGCGGTCAGTGTTGGTCATTTGTTTGAGGCCAGTAATCCTCTTTCTGAGGTACTTCTGTGGCCTTTCCAGCTGTTGCAGATGTTTTGTGAGGTACATTCCAAAAGGGACGTTGTACTCCATAATGGGTCTAATGTGTGTCGAGTAGAGGGGAACAATGACCTATTTTTTCCTGGATGAGAACCCTTTTATGATGAGGTGTGCCATGTAGAAGGACTTCCTGACTACTGTGGCGAAGTGACTATCAATGGAGAGCCTACTGTCCAACTGGGTCCCAAGGTCTCTTATCACATATCCTAGAAGTGTCCATGATGCTGCCATTTGGAGAGAAGGTGGACTCAGGGCTGTATTCCAGCATGGTGAAATTCCAGATGGATTGCTTCTGGGTAAGTACAGGAACATGGATACGATTTCACTGAAGGGTAGCTCTGTCATCAATATCCATTCTGAACAAAAGTGTTTTTATCCCCAACAGGTGATTGTAGTTATCCTCTTGAAGTGTCTAATGACCCCATACCATGATCCATTCTACCCTTCAGAAGAGGCCTACAATAGATCACACAGAGTAGCCAGAACAAACATACAGTATCTGTTTGGTGTATTTAAATTTAGGTTCACATGTCTGGACACATCCTGGGTGCACTGCAATACAAGCCTGAGAAAGCAGCACAGATGCTAACGGTGTGTGCCATGCAGCACAACATGCTAACCTAAGCACATGGAAGCTTTCTAGCAGCAGGTATGGGTAAACTTCCACAAGAATGATAAATGTCTGAAGAGGGCATTTCCTAGTTATTGAAGGAGGAGCAGAAGGACATTGGAGGCAGAAGTCACAGGCACAGGCAAAAAAGGGTGTGCACACATGTGCAGGCTCAGGCTACATGGCAGTGTCTCACGCAGACATATGAGTCATGACAAGCCACATGCACATGAGTACACAGAATAAACATTGATGTTCAGGTGTTGCCCCACAATAGCAACACATGTTGCATATTATGGCAAGTGATGCAAAAAGAAGTAAAACTTCTCCCAAGAACTAATGGTGCTCCTGTGTAAACATCCAACAAGATGCAGAAACAATCAAGAAACACTGAAACATGGCAGAATTAAAACAAACAACAGCATTTATTGCAGTTAATAAAACAAAACTGAGATAAGTGCTTTCATAATAGCAATCACATCTTCAGACCTTCACAAACCATTCTTAAACAGCACACATATTTTAAATGCTATCAATCATTTAATGATACTGTCCTATCAAAACAACTTCCTCCTTACTAGCAACTTATCTTATTACAGTGTGAAATTAAAGCCAATCAAAAAAGGGAAACTGGCCTATCCATAGAGCATCTTCCTGCTGGACAACCTGACTTATATCAAGGGAGGATAAGCCTATAGCTAGAGAACCGACCAGCATTTATTGCAGAATATCAAGGTTGCCAATATAAGATACAACCAAAGATAATAGCTTGTTCTACAAAGCATCTAAAACAAACAAAACAGACACCCTAATAAAGGATCAAATATATCTAGCTTAGGGATTAATGCTGTAAAAAAGTTATAACCGCATGGTCAACCAGCATGACAAAACACTCAATGACCAATGATAAATGACCTCCGCACCCCTCATGGATAGCCAATCCTAGTGAACATGCAACATTTAGAAACAAATCAAACTGAAGTAAACACTCCCATTCACATCTATGATCAATAATTAAGAACACATTGCCAATTAATATAAAATGCAAATTGTAGATCTTATATTGCAAATCAAACATCCTACTGTTCTAGTAGTACCAATACAAACAGATGAAAATGCCCAATCAAGAGAGTCGCTCAATCTGCTATCCTAACTAATGCAAGTGAAGCACACAGCGTTATTAAAGAATTTTATAAGAACATTAAACTTGAGCATTAACACTGAAAAAAAGAGGGGCTATAGCTATAGCTACAAGATTGTCAAAAAAGAACTGCAAGTCACTCAATGGCCAATAAAAATCAGCCTCCACACCCAATAAAAAAACAATCATAACTAAGGCAAAGCATTAAAAAAATTGAAATGCTCACTACTCAAATCAATAACAAATGACTAAAGTACCACTCAAGACAGCAAAAGTACAAAAGATAAATAATAAGCTGCAGATCAAACAGCCTATATTCAGACAAATGAAAATGTCATAAGCAAAGGGAGTCATGCGATCTCAGAAGACTAATGCAAGCGAAACACATACTTGTTAAAAGCCTGACTTGAGCAATGACACTGAAGGAAAGAGACTGTAGCTACAAGGTCAACTTGCATTAAGCACAACCTATTTGATGGCCAAGACATGTCAACCTCCAAACCCCATCTAGGGAACCAGTCATGTCCAAGACAAGATATCCAGAAACTTAACAGAGGGATAGAAGCACTCTCTATTCAATTCAGTAATCAAAAACTAAAAACACAACTCCAAGTACACCTAATACAGACTCTGGATCCAAGAAGAGGCTACCAAACATATAGCCAGCCATCAAACAGATAAAAATGCCACCTTAAAATTATAAAGGACATAAAACACCAATAGTCTTGGAGATAAAGCCCGTTTTCAGTGTTAATGCTCGAGTTTAATGTTCTTAAAAAATTCTTTAATAGGGGTGTGTGCTCCGCTTGCATTTGTTTTTTGTAGGTTGTGTGACTCCCTTGATTGGGCATTTTCATCTGTTTGTATTGGTAGTACTAGAACAGTAGGCTGTTTAATTTGTAATATAAGATTTACAATTTGTATTTTATGTTGATTGGCAATGTGTTCTCAGTTACTGATTTTAGATGTGAATCGGGAGTGTTTCCATCCCTTTGATTGGTTTCCGATTGTTGCATCTTTGCTAGGACTGGCTATCTATGAGGGGTGTGGAGGTTGTTTATCACGGCCACTGATTGTCTTGTCACACTGGCAGACCATGTGGTTACAGCTTTTTTCCTGTGTTAATACAAAAGCTTGATGTATTTGATCCTTTATTAAAGTGTGTGCTTTGTTTGTTTTAGCCCTTTTGTAGAACGGCCGATCACCTTTGCTTGGATGTTGTATCAGCAACCCTCATATTATGTAATAAATGTTGGTTGGTTCTCTAGCTATAGGCTTATCCTTTCTTTATGTAAGTCAGATTTTCTATTGGGAAGATTCTCTATGGATAGAACATTATCTTTTATGATCAATTGAATGATTTTTTCAGTATTGATCCCCAAGTTTGATGTTAATGATTTCACCAATGGTATGTGTTTTATTGGTATCAGCTGGTGAATAGGTTGAGCGACTTCCCTAGGTTAGTTTTGTCATTGATCATCTGAATATATTGTAGTACACGCTAGTTGGTTTCTCAGTCATAGCTTTTCTTCCAGTGTTAATATGTAGGTTAAATGTAATAGTTTTTTATTGAGGGAGTATGCTTTATTTGCATTGGCCATTGGTCGATTGAGCATTTTTCATAGGTTGGCCATTTAGTTCTAGGTTCTGTCTAATGCAGATGCTCCAGACTGAATGAGGTGTCACCATCTCTTTTTTGATTGGCTTTAATTTCCCACTGTAATAAGAAAGGTTGCTAGTTAGGAGAAAGTTATTTTGCTAGGACAGTTTCATTAAATGATTAATTGATAGCTTTTTAAAATATGTGTGCTGTTTAAGAATGGTTTATGATGGTCCAAAGAAGTGATTATTATTGCGAAAGCGCTTACCTCAATTTTATTTGTTTTATTAACTGCAATAAATTCTGTTGTTTGTTTTAATTTGGACATGTTTTGGTGTTCCCTGGTCTTTTTTGCATATGATGTCAAGTACCCACTAGATGAACACACCGAATATCACACATAACATGAGCTTAACCTATTCTAACCTGGACTTAGGCAAATGTTTCAAAAATATAAACATCAGCTCAAGGCACAACTGATACAGGTATGCATACACACTCATTCTTTTTTTTCACTATATGTTCATCAATAAGGAACACACATCAATGCTGCACTTACACATCTTTAGAACATGGCGTCATGCAGACATTTTTATTTCAGAAACATATTGTACAGTGGTATTGAGATAATATGAGTCAACTATGTGTACTACACTGTTGGATACACTCTATTACAGTCTTGAATTGACCTTGATGATATCTTAGATCATGCTTTGCCCTGCCATGATCATATATAGACACATCATGCCAAGTTTGCTCCATAGATGAGATGGATGGGGGTATGACAGCATGTTCAGTTGGAGGAACATGACTTTCAGTTGAATGCTTTCTGACTGGTGAGACATCAGCAGATGTGCCAGCAGTTGACATCTGTGCAGGTTAGACCATAGACAGAGGTTTCTGATGACTAATTGTGGTTCTGCAGAGAGGTGGCCTGCATCTCACAGGTTGCAATCTTCTGTGCATTGTCATGGTATACAGAATCCTCTTAGTAGTACAACACTGTTGAAGTACCATAGAGGCTATTTTTCCTCTGACTATACCACAACTAGCATAATCTCATTCTCAGTATCAAATACAGTCATAATCACAGTGTCTGTGGCCTTGTCCTTCATGCATGACACATAGCTGGTGTGCCAAATGATCTGTGGTACAGTCAATTGCATGAATATCTCCACAATGGTGTAGCTGTGTCCATTAATTTGCCTGCAGCAGGAGGTGCACACCCTCTGGCACTTGTCCATGTCCATAG
Organism: Protopterus annectens; assembly: GCF_019279795.1. Lineage (NCBI taxonomy): Eukaryota > Metazoa > Chordata > Ceratodontiformes > Protopteridae > Protopterus > Protopterus annectens. The sequence continues at coordinate 184,535,189 of NC_056729.1, forward strand.
GTTCATAGGTTCATAGGTTCATACTAGGCTATCTGCCCAAGGGCATTTATAAGCCTAGCCCATAGTTATGTGGCCCATAGTTAAGCCACCCCTTTAGTTTGAATAAAAACTATGCCTATGATTTTGCTGTGCCTCTGTCAAGCAGTGACACTGAAGTAATCCCTGGGGTATATCTGCAATCTCCCATCCATTGGTCAAGATTCCTCTTGAACAAGGCCAGAGAGGTGCTCTGCCTCACATGTACCGGATTTTTGTACCACAGCATAGGGAGTCTCTGGGTGATGAATCTGTCCCTCCAGCACGTTCTATTTATAACCGTGTCAAGGTTTTAGTCTCCCGCCCTTGTGGTTCTGAGGGATCTAGATTTTTTGAGGTGAAGCATATTCATCAAATCTGGGTTTGACATGGCCTTATATGTCAGGAACAGGTCACCTCTGAGCAAGCGGTATGAGACTGAATAGAGCTGGAGTTCTTTCAGTCGGGCAGCATAAGACATATTTTTGAGACCCTTTATCCTTTTGGTGAGGAACTTTGGGGGCCTTTCAAGCTGCAGCAGGTGTCTGGTCAGATACATTCGAGCAGGGCATTGTACTCAATCATAGGTCTAATAAGTGATCAGTACAGGGGCACGATGACCTGCCTAGATCTAGATGTGAATCTCTGCATGATCAGGTGGGTGATATAGAGGGTTTTCCTAACTACTTTAGCAACATGAGTGTCAAACGAAAGGCTACTGTCAACCTGGGTCCCCAGATCTCTGATGACTTTTTCTGTGCTCAGTGGATTGCCACCTATATGTAGCTAGGGGTAACCTTGTTTTTCCGAAGGGTATGACTATGCATTTTTGGCGTTTAACTTCAGGCCATGGCTCTGGCACCAGTTATCCGTTTCTGTGAGGCCCTTCTGGAGGATATCTGTGCCAGATGTGTTTTTCGACTGGCGCCCAGTTTGCAGTCATCTGCAAACTTTGTCAGCCATAACCCTCCTGTGTTTGCTTGTACTTCAGAAAAGTAGATGCGAACAAAGAGTGGACCCAGGACTGAGCCCTGTGGGACACCACTTGTGACAGGCTTTGAGTCTGACATGGCTCCAGCAACTCTGACCCTGTGGGTTCTGTCACTTAGCCAGTTTGCAACCCATCTTGTGATGTATGGGTTTACATTCAAGCTGATGAGTTTTTCGATGATACCTGAGTGGGTATTGTGTCGAAGGCCTTTGCCAGGTCGAGGTAGGCTGTATGGACTGCCTTTCCTCATCAATGGCCTTGGTGACTGTCTTTTAAGAGAAAAAAGTCAACCAAGTTTAAGAGGCAGGATCTGCCTTTGACAAAGCCAAACTGAGTTGGATCCAAAGTCTGCAAGTTCCCTATGTCTTTATTTATGAGTTCCATTATGATCCTCTCCATGGCTTTGCAGATAAGGCTTGTCAAGCTAATGGGGTGGTAATTTCCAGGGTCTGTGGAGGCACCGCCCTTATGAAGTGGGACCACAGTCACCGTGCGCCCCTTTGAGTGCGTATCCTGAGGTGAGGCTAAGATTAAACAGCTGTCCTAACTGTAATTCCTGAGTTCATGAAGCACACAGCGGGGACACCATCCGGTCCCATGGATGCTGTGTTTTTGCCTTAGTGAGGGCAGTTCTCACCTGGGCGTTGGAGATGTTTGGGGGCTACAATCCTCTGGAATAGATATCTGTCCTTTTGGGAAGTTTGCACTGAACCTGTCAGCCAGTATGTTGGCAAAATGTGTAGGTTCAGTAATTTTCACATCATTTTGAACTAATTCTGAGCATATCTGGGAGTTTCCCTAGGTTTCTAACATAGCTAAAGAAGGCCTTATGATTCTCTTTAGAGTCCTTGGCGATTTTTCTCTCAAAATTTGCCTTGGATGATTTTATGAGAGCTCTTAGTTTTTACTTATAATGTCAAAGGGTTTTTTCCTTTCAAAGTTTTTTGCTCTATCTTGTAGTAGCTTCCTCCTTTTGTTGTAGAGCTTGTTTATGGCTGGGGTCCACCAGACTGGACGCTTGCCTTTGGTACAGAGAGTCTTAGTTTTGTTTGGGATTGCCTGATCCATGCAGTCCTGTAGGTGCTGGTAGAAGGCATTTGTAAGTGATTCAGCGGTTTGAGTAATGTTTACCACTGGGGCCTTAAAGGAGACCACACTAGTTTTAGAAGTGTGAAATCGGCTTTTGAGAAGTTTTCACTGTGGTCTTTTTGTTTCAGGTGGGATGAGGACCTCCAGCGAGATTAGTTTATGATCTGATCTCACCAGTGAGGGTATACTTCTGGTGTTGAACATTTTGATCCCATGTTCGTGATGATGAGATCAAGTATGTTTTCTCCTCTTGTGGGGATGGTGACTAGTTGTTCCATGGCATTTGAGTTTATGAACTCCAGGAATCTTTGGGTTAGAGTGTTGGGCTTGAGTAGTGTTCCCAGTCTATATTAGGGTAGTTGAAGTCACCTAGTATGATGGTGTTTGGAGATACATTTATCCCTCAATGTTTTCAGGAAGGCCATGTGAGGTTCCTGAGTTTGAGAGGTGGCCTGTAACATGCTACAAATTGCAGAGCAGTCTTGACTATGGTTAATTGCACCTGGATGCTCTCCGATGCATCGTGCGTTGCCACCAACCTTGAGGTGTGGGTGTCCTTTATGAATATGGACACCTCCTCCTTTCTTAGTGTTGTCCAGATTTTGGGGCGGACGCATGATATGAGGTGAAACCTGTTAGTGCTGGGGTGCTCTCAGGAGCCTTGAACCAGGTTTCTGTCACAGCACAGACATCGATGTTCTCCATATTGAGAAGGGCCTCGAGTCGTGCATCTTGAGATTGAGACTTCTGGCATTGAGCAGCATAGTTTTTTCTTTTTGGTGTTCTAGGGTGGTAGGTTTAGAATTTGAGCCTTGCCTAAAAAAGGCACTATGGGGGAGGCAAGAGCCTTTGCCAATATCTGGAAGCCTAGGGGTGACAGGTGCAAGCCATCCCTTGAAGCAGCGTGGCTTGTCCAGCATGTCATCCCAGGCAGACAGACATTGATCCCCTTTGAATGACACCAGAATTTAAGCCAATTATTAAAGCTGATCATCTTATCACTGTATTGTGGCATCATTCTAGGTGAAGGTAGGATACTGCTCAAGGTCAGGGTCATACCTGCCTGGGCTACATAATCAGAGAGCTCCCCCTTTTCATGTCAGGTCGTTGACACCAGCGTGGACAATGACTGAGTCGTACTTGTACCTGCTGTTGAGAGACACGTCACTGTGTCTGACTATGGAATCACCAATGACAAGTGTGTCTGGCATTTTGTTTGGCCTTAAGGGCTGTGACTGTTTGACACTCTGACTGTGTGGTCTATGTGTTGCATGTGTGTCGTGAGGTGGTAGTTGTTTGGGTGTCTGCTTTGGTGGCCTCTGCTGTTTTGGTAAATTTTGATCAGAGCCTCGAGTATGACTTTCTGTGCGTATGTGTCTCATTTGAAGTTGTGATGGTACCATGTGACTGGGTATGTATTGTGTGTGGTTACCTTCTCCTCCTGTCTGGTCTTGCCAGTCCTATGTTGAGAGAGCTCAGCCTCCAGTTTGGCCGATAGTTGCATCTCGCATGTATTTGTGTTTTGTGGGAGAAGGAGAGGATTGTCTGTGTACATGAGGCAGTTGTAACATTGCCTCAATATTCCCAGGTTCACCAGTTGAGCTGGAGAGGACACTAGCAACTGATCCCTCGACATACTAGAAGTAGTAGATAAAGAGACTTTCAAAGGACTCCGGGGAAGTGGGTTTTAGGCTGGTGGGGTACTATCTATAATAAGAGTGCTTTATCAAGGTGCAAGTACTGTAGGAGTAAGTGCTAGGCTTTACAGATAGAGAATAGTCTACTTGGGAATCAAGTAGAGATGAACTTTTCGGTTATAGGATATGCTGGTTAGATCAGCAGTACTTTCGAGGAAGGTAGTTTTAAGGAAAATTGGAAGAGTGGAATTTAGATGGCCCAAATAGTTTAACCTTGTTTAACCGCTGCTCTTGTGTGCAACAGTGGTAAGCGTGTTTAGCGTGTTTTATAGCAGGAGGCTGAAGGGAGCTAGAATTGGCCCAAAGCGACCAATGGACTACTAGTTTCTGGCTGAAACTTCACCAAATCAGACAAAAGCTCAGTGCTTCCTCCCACTGGTAAGCAAAGAAACTTCCCTCCTTCCTAATAAGGCAATGGATCAGTAACAGGAACTAAAACAAAGCCCAGGGATCAGCAACTCTGAAACTGGACTACTCTAGTTCAGTAAGGCGGAAAACAAGAGATTTTTTGTTTTATTACAGAGACAAGGAAAAAACAGACAGTAAATGCTGTAAAATCAAAAGCGCACTTTAGTGTGTAGCCTACAGAAACAATTTGCAACAATTAGTAACTTAAAGTGCAATAAACAGTGTAAAATGCAGAAATCACTTAAAGTAGCAATAAAACAGGCGAAATGCAGTCGCTAGCTTAAATAACAGTGGGAAAGCCACAAAAATACTTACATCTGGTAGAAAGTCACTCTTTAGCTCTCTGCTGCTTGGATCACTCTGCAGGCCACCACGAGGATCTGTGCTGAGTTGGTACAAGCTAGAAACGTGTTTAGCGTGTTTTATAGCAGGGGCTGAAAGGAGCGAATTGGCCCAAAACAACCAATGGACTACTAGTTTCTGGCTGAAACTTCACCAAATCGGACAGAAAGGCTGCTCAGTGCTTCCCACTCCCACTGGTAAGCAAAGAAACTTCCCTCCTCCCTAATAAGGCAATGGATCAGTAACAGGAACTAAAAACAAAGCCCAGGGATCAGCAACTCTGAAACTGGACTACTCTAGTTCAGTAAGGCATCTGCTAACCTACATCTACAGTGATGGCTTGTGTCTGGTTGTTGTTTGATTTACCAGCAGCAGTGTTCTCAACTGTGGTGTTGATCAATGGTCTCACCTTGTTCAATATTCACTGTGTCATCATCCTCTGAATCCATAGACAACTCGGCCTCCACATCTGATGATATGTCAGGTGTAACACTGTGTCAACTTCATTGATGGACTCTCCAAAAATCTCAATGTCACCTGTGCTAGGAGCCATACTACCATGCTGAGACACATCATGAACAACATCATGGTCACTGGATGGACTGCTGAATGATAATGATAGTTACAAGATGCAAAGACACAGATCAAGTCAATGCGCCTACAGCACATGATGAATATAAAATACAGTTGGCATATATATTTCACTGAGAAATAATACTGACTTCACTTGCAGTCTATTGTATATGTGTCTCAAAATGTACATGCATAACTACATACACATGCCACTTGTATGTGCACTTGAGGATTCCTGTTGTGTAGAGGTCACGGTTTGTACTGTTGATCCTGCAGTGGGAAAGTAAACAGAAAGGCAGCACAGTCATGTAGTTCTGAAAACTAATTCTGACAGCATTACATATACAATACAGTAATATGGGCTGTAAATACTTACATGATGTACATTGCAACTGTACACCAGAAGGGCCTGTATTGACAAATACTGAGAAAGATGTCATTCTTCATATGTAATATACAATGTACACTGCTGAAAGCTCTTAGAATATCACTGTAACATACCTGGTCTTTATTCACTTGATAATGCATGACTTGACCCTCCAGTGAATGTACCTGTAGTATTCATGGTTATGGAAAAATAAAAACAATGTAACAGTAAACAGTATTGCCTTTACATGAGGTGTGAGCACCAACAAGGTAGTGTGCACAGCAACAATATAGAGACACTCACCTGCTGTTCCCTGCTGTAGGCCCAAAGTAAATAGAACTGTGAATATTAAAGCAATAAACATTACAACTGCAGTTTGTACTGCTCTTCCTGTAACTCATCTCTACCAGTACATGTAATTATACTTATGTTCATCATCCTCATGCATCCTTTGTGTAGAAGTTTGTTCATGGCTCAACTGTGCTGCTGTAAATCAAACACAGGAATATATGAATGTCCATGCTTAAGCAGTATGCAGTGACTGTCAAAATACTCATCTCTGTACTAAACATGGATACATACATGTCCTTCCAGGAACCCCTGCTTTAATCTCACCATCAGATTTTGATGCTTCCCTCTTGCTCTATGCAATGAGGCAAAAACATTGAGATGCCACTGGGGGAGGTCAGTGATGGTCCACCACTGGTGGCATCCCTTGCCTGTCATAATGTGTGACTCCATTGACTGCAAGATGAATCATCTCTGAGCAGCAATGTCTACAGGCCTCTCAGGATTGGTTGTAGCCTCCAATGGCATTGATCATGTTGATGAGGTCCATCCATAGTTCCTTTCTCCATACAGTATCCTCTGAATTGCCTAGGAGTTTTCTTCCATGTTGGCAGAGCGTCTCAATGATGATATAATTTTTCTGGTTGGAAAGTTGTCAACCATAGAATCGTAAGTCATCTGGCTAACACTGATACACACATAATAAGACTCATGAATGAACACATTTATGCATTTGAGTCAATGAACAGCATATGTCAAAATAAACAGTATGCACTGTTGTGCAATGCAAACATCTGTATAACACTACCTGTGAGAAATACTGACAGGATATGAAAAGTATCAACAATGGTGTCATCAGTGTTGTGCTAGTTACTTATAAAAATAATTAGTTACTATTACTAGTTACTTTTCAGTGAAGGTAATATATTACTATTACTTGTTTCTTTTCTAAAAAAGTAATATACTACTATTACTAGTTACTAACTAAAGTAATTTACTTTTGAGTTACTTTTACATAAGTATAGTTTATCAATCGTTATATTACATGTCACATTACAATCCACCAATATCACTCAGTAAACACAATCTCTGTAAAAGTAAAAGCCATCCAAATAATTCCACATTAAATTACACATCTGTATCTAATGAAGAGGTTGCTACTGGCAAAACAACTTTACATTTCAATGTTTCATCTACAAATTCAGTGCCTCCTGCCCTTGAAGAATTAATTGCCTGTTACATTAAAAGGAATTGGTAAGCCGGTAATACTGCAATAGGAAATGACTGACAAACTGACAACAAGTTCATAGTTACTAGGCATCTCACACAAAGGAGGACACACTCAGGAGTGTAGAATCCCTATCCCCCTTAAAATGCACCAAATAATCAGCAATTGAAAGGGCACTGCAATATCAGCACTCCATCTACATGGTGTGGAAGTAGAATCTGCAGCTTTCTGCACCGAAGGCAATTATGCTACTAACACTGCTTTCAAATTCTACAGCACAAACAGTGACTGCCATTTGCTAAACAAAACAGTTACCTGGACATTGAAAACAGACTTAATTTGAGCATCACTAAACTTATCTTCCATTGAAACTCACAATTTCATGAAATGAAATAAAACTCATTATCTCTTAAAAATGCACTGAAACTCATAATTCTGGGAAAAATGTACTAAAACTCAAACTTACAGTCATGTCAGCAGTCTGGAAGTTGATGTAGAGGATTCAGGCTCTTGTCTCCAGTCTCCACTGAAGCTCAATTCCTTCAGCAGTCTGGTAGTCCATGTACAGGGTTCAGGCTTTTATCTCCTGTAACCAATAGGGTCAAGCCTGGTCAAGTTAATTGACTAATCTTCACCCCTCTCCAACTAGGGCATTACATACCATAGCACCATACCTCTCAACCTCTTAGCATAAGAAATCTGAACAAAGTGTAAAATAATGGGGCAAAGGCCCCAAAATAGGGACAGATTTTAAATATTGCTATTATAGACTTAGAAATTTGCTAAAATAACATTTGCCTTGGCATGTATTCTCTAAAAGAAATTGAAACTCAAATGTTTGACATTATTTAATTATTTCAGTCTTCAGTGATTTGCTGGAAAGCCACAAATGTTAAGGAATAATCCAAAATATAAGGCAAACATCTAGACAGTTAAGAGGTATGTATACGCCTCAACTTCTTAGTGTAAGAAATCTGGACAAAGTCTGAAATAATGGGGATACAATGGCCCAAAATAGGGATACATTTTAAATATTGTTTTTTTAACTTAGAACGTTGCCAGAATAATGGGATTTGTCTTAGTATGTATTTTCTGAAGGCTATGAAGTCTGAATCTCATATATGTCATTATTTAGTGATTTCAGTCCTCCAGGATTTGCTACAAAACCACAAATTTTATGACAATCCGACCAAAGCTATGAGGCTAAATCTGGACAGTTCACACACACACACACACACACACACACACACACACACACACACACACACACACACACACACACACACACACACACACACACACACACACACACACCCCTATTCACTCATATAGTAACACACACACATGCACTTTCTCTCTCATACAAACAGAAAGGATAGTTAAAACTACATACACATACATACACACGCACATTCTCTCTCATACAGAAATGAATGGAACCACTAATTTAAACCATATACACACACACAGATATACACACACACACACACACACACACACACACACACACACACACACACACACACACACACACACACACACACACACACAAATACATGCATACACACATATACATATACACACGCTAACTTTCTTACTTACTTACCTTCTCTTTCAATGGAATAGCTATTTTAAATTCCGTGTGAATGTGAGGAACATGTTAACATCCAAATTGGCACAAGTGTAATGCAGACTGTGTTCTTAAAAGAGAAGATGCTGCCACCATGGAGTAGAGATGCTGTGGGTATTTTTTGTCCTGCAAAGTCTCACATACAAAAAAGTCTCAAATTGGGCATTTGAAAAGCTAGCAGCATCAAGTAGTGTAAATAGTTGTGTAACAACCTTTTACTGCTAGAGGCAGGTTCAAAGCAAAAAAATAAGAAGGGATAAAAGTCTCATAACAGGGAGACATTTTAAATAACAGTTTTACTGACTTTAAAATATTACAGAATAAGAAGAGATGAATTAGCTGAATAGCTGTTGGTCTTTATGTGTCATTGTGTACAGCTGTCCACCTTTTGCAATCAACAATTTTAAGACAGACAGTGTACAATTCTAAGGCAAAATCAGAAGCCCTAAAGTAGTACACTGATAATAAAATTGGCAACCATTCATACAAAGTCCTATATTATAAACAGTACCTCTAAAACTTACAAGAGACAAATTATTCCCAGTCTTGTAACATGCCTTGGCAGTGCTGTCTCAGCCATCCTCTAGTAGCTATTATGTTCGATAGATAGTGCTTGTGACCAATACACTGAGAGATAGTTTGGGTTGTTTCTTTGAATGCGGTGGTGGGGATATTAGATAGAATTGGAAGGCTGGGAGTTCTAGCCTGGTGTTCAGGAAGTTAGGAGGAATGTATCATTGTTGACATGTAGGGCCATTTTCACCATATGGAGGTAAATATGAAAATGGACAATTGGTATTAACTGTATTTTATTACTTGTGGATTGTGTCTCCTTGGAGGTCAATTCTTTTGGAGATGCAATGGGACTTTCATTTCTAGGCATATTCATAGTGATAAGAGGTCCCCAGTAATGTTGGGGAGCTAAAGATTGACATACTATCTGTAAAGGTGCAGCATTTTGCTTTAAGTGTGCTAAAAGCAATGGTGTACTGCAAGGAGGTGTCCTTAAGGATGCACAGTTCTAGCTAACGCAGGGTTGTGTATTACAAAGAGCAGTGTATCATACAGTAAACCTGGAAGGGGCAGAAACACTCAGCAGCAAAGAACCCCCTCTTTTTTGATCACGTGATATCTGCCCCGGCAAATCTCCCGACTTGTGATTTTGCAAAGTAATGCAAAAGTAACTAGTTACTAAAAAAAGTAATATATTACTATTACTTCATTACTGTTTTGAAAAAGTAATGTGTTACATTATTAGCTACCCAAAATTGTAATATGTTACAGTAACATGTTACTTTTGTAATGAGTTACTCCCATCACTGGGTGTCATACAAAATCTGTAAAAACAACATAACTTGTAATATCTGTACACTTTCTGACTGGGATTAGAACCCCTGACATTACACATATATTGAATGCAGTTCTAAAGACAACAGCATCATACCACCACAGTCTGTGCCCATTCATATTACAATATTAAATCACTTAACAATTAAACAATTTATGGAAAGCAGCAAGATACCTTTGGATCGGGTGGTGGTGTAGATCCATAGTATATTGAAACAGTGCTGATAACACCTTAGCTATGAAGCATCATTGAAAAAATATCTGTAACAGCATAAAAATATGATATAACATTGTTTTAGGAGTCATGAGTTAATAAATATCGGTAACATCAACATCACATACTAGATACAGGTACTGTCGTAAACTGTAGGTTTCTGTAGTAAGACCACAGAGTACAGGGAATTACCAGTAAAAATTGCAGATGATCCATAAATCATTCTCCATATATTTTTACCATTTGCTTTGGAAGTCTGTCTATACAACTGCATATAGGACTGAACTTAACAATTTAGAAGAGCAACACCTGCATGCATAAGTTTTAAGACATCTCTCTAGGAAATTATGACAACTTCCATAAAACTTAATGTATTAATTCCCACTACAGAAATTCCATCAATTGCCAATGTACCTATGACTTCGACTCACAGAATCAAAGTGCACCTTGTTTGCACATAGCTTTAAGTATCATTTGTGTTATACATATTTAATGAGGTTAATTAAAATTCAAGTTTTTTGAATCCCAATCATGTGCATTCATGTAAAATGCCATTCACTGAAAAAATAAATAGGTGTCCCACATAAACAACCAACAGGTATCAGTAAATGGTACTATATGTAGAACATGCCCATTATACTCCAATAATCTTAGAACATGACATCAATGCCATTTTCAAATAGTGATTTTTGATACATTTACTGATCAGACTAATGCTAACTGCAAACTGAGAGGTGCCTCAGTGAGCATTTCTCTGTTTTTCTGTTTTTCAGGTTTGAAAGAATTGCAAATCATGATGGTGACTTTGAGGAGGCTGTGGACCTGACTAGACTGACGAGACAATGACTCAGTTGTTGACAGTCTATGCTGGAATGGAGCAGAGGATGAGAACCAGGCACAGGAACATCACTATGATCGATATGTAGAACTGGATTGTGAAGGAGCACTGAAAGAGGACAGGGATCTTCCGCACTGGAGTGAAGGTTCATCACCGCTATGATGACCTGCATTGGCAGGATGCAGCCGAGCTTCCAGGAAGGGTCGATGTGGTGCAGAGACAGTCTGCAGATCCCTTCAGCAAGTACCAATATTCTAGATATTCCTTAATATTACTACAGATTTTAGAGATATTTATTTGATCCATATTTGTATCATATACATTTTATTATAAACACGTTTTAGCTACTGTGGGAATCAGTTTGTGGGAATAATTCAGAGAATTTTGTACTCAACTGTCCTCTTGACCATGGGTTTGATATACATGTTGTTATTTTATCTAATAATTAATAACAACAACTATGTCCTTTGAAGTTGTATGTAGGTTTCACATTTAAATACATAATTTCACATAGTCATGGTCTTTGCATATCACTGACACCTATAGCACCTAAGTCACAGATGACTGCACATTTTGTACTTTTTCATTATAGTCATTATAGTCCCACTTTCCTGACCTATATATATATATATATATATATATATATATATATATATATATATATATATATATATTTATTTGTTTATTTATATTTAGAGAGCATATAGATGTTTTTATAACAATGTTTTAGCTGCTGTGGGAATTATCGTGTGTGGATAATTCAGTGTACTTTGTCCTCTTTACTGTGGGTATAATTCCCATGTTGTTATTTTGTTGAGTAATTAAATAACAGCCATATATATGTCCTTTGAAGATGCACATGTCTTTTACTACATCTAACTACATAATTTGACATAGCCACTTTTGTTATCCATTACTGGGCATGGATGTCTGTGCATTTCGTAGTTTTCCATTATAGTCTCACTGTATCACCTATTGGAGCATTACAAGTTGGAAGACATACATTTATATAACTTACTTACATCATTCTTCCTACACAGGTACACAGACATGTTTAATTAATGTGCAAATTAATGGCTGTAACATTGGTGAAACATATTTGGCTGTGTATGTGTTGATAGCTATTATGTCCTCACTATGAGAAGTGTAAAAAATTGTATGCATGTTCTGTATTTTGCTGTCCGTTGCAGGATTTCTAAAAACAGCTGCAGTAAGTCTGGCCTGGAGTGTTCTGGGATTAAAACCACATAGGAAAACATATTACTTTGGTTAACTTCACCCATAAGATATTTTCAAGAATCATATTGCAATAATTTATATTATGTTTATGTCATGTATGTTAAGACACACTAATCTTGTTTTTCTAGGTATAACGCCATAATCCATAATGGTCTAACAATTTCAGTTACTAATCAACAGTGTTTAAAGGGCAGTACTTGTTTTTTTATAAGTAACGTGCTGAGTGTTAGCTCAACTTGAAAGGATGCACACCAGCATGTCTACATTTTGTGCACTGCGTGTTTGAGTCTTGATAGGAGACACATCTTAAACTGTTATACTGATGTCATATACCCATAGCATTCTTTTTGCAAAGCATTTTACACTTTACTGACATTAATTCATAGTTTGAGAATTGTTGTGAACAACTCAGTTATTAGTCAAATTATTTCTAATATATCTGTGATCTGTAACATTCAGTTAATATCAGCTATTTAGCTGTAGTGCCAGTACATCTTGATAAATCCTGTTATATGTCTAAGGAATTTACTAGGTTAATATTACATTCTGTGTAAAATGGTGTGAAGCACTGCTTTGTGATGAAATACTGAAGTCAGTTGTGCAACAGAATCAAACTGAAATTTTGAGGGACTGTGATGGGCCCACTATCATTTGCAATGAAGGGCAGAGAAGATGTTATCTTTAACACGTGATGTATAATTTCAAGGAACAATGGCGCACACACACACCTTTCTGTATCCATAATGTACAGCAGCATGTATGATTCTGTTCACACAAGATGGATGTTACAAGACACCGTCACACTGTATGAGGAATGGATTATTTCAATTACTGTTAATTCCTCTGAACATGAATGGAATTTAGAAACAGTTTAGCTACATGATCAGCACATGTTCATAGTTTGTAATACTAAGCCAAGATCATTCTAAGAATATCATCCCCCATCAGGATAATGTTATAACATATCTTTTCAATGCCTGGAAAACATGCTTTTAAAATTAAGATGTATTAGGTAGGCAGATATCACTCAATGTTACAGTTTGGATGTAGGTTCCATCTGCAGGTTTGAATTTCAAGTCCTCCAATCTGTGCTCAAAGACATTAACACCTGAATATTACACTGTCAATTGTGTATTATGCTAAACTAAAGTTTCTCAGAATAAGAGTCTAAGATGTGTGTATAGAAATGTTTATCCATGTTATTTAAGTAATCATTTTTATTTTTATTTTTTATTTCAGACAATGAGGACCGCACTTGGAACAAAGTGATGTGCATTGAGTGGATGTACAGGCTTGAAGAGGTAGAGAAGTGTGTGAGTATTTCACGTTTATTATGAACTAAGATGCACATTCCAGTGTTTTCAGACTTGTATTTTTCAGAAATACTTGTTTATTGATAAGAATGCAGGAATACACATCATGCATCAGTAAGGTTAGTGAAATCGGTAAACAGAGGCGGTCATTACACCTGTGTATAAAACATATACTGTTGATGCATTTTGCATTTTTGGTCCATTATGTCAGCACACATTTTTTAGAAACACATCTGTAACATAAAGAACAGCTTATGGTGAATATCTGACACACAGATTATAAGATGGAATGTAAGTGCAAGTGTTGTGATTACTGTTCATGATGTTTGCAGACTGTGTAGCATGGTATTCAGTTTGATATTGGTATTGTACCTGCCTCACACACTGTGTGTGTTGGGAAAAGCACTGTTATAGCCTAGGTTGACTGGTAGTTGTGCAAGTCCCAATTTGATAGCAGCAGTTTGTGATTAGCACAGTCGTCAGGTTAACATTGATATTGTTTCTGTCTCCAAAAGAATTCTTCATCTTCTTCTTTCGGCTGCTCCTGTTGGGGTCGCCACAGCAGATCAACTGTTTCCATTTCTTCCTGTCCTCTGCATCTTTCTCTTGTCACACCAACCACCTGCATGTCCTCTCTCACCACATGCATAAACCTTATCTTAGGCCTTCCTCTTTTCCTGTTACCTGGCAGCTTCATCCTTAGCATCTTTTTCCCAATATACTCTGCATCCCTCCTCAGCACATGTCCAAACCAACGTAATCTTACCTCTCTGGCTTTGTCTCCAAACCTTCCAACCTGGGCTGACCCTCTAATATACTTATTCCTAATCCTATCCATCCTCATCACACCCAGTGCAAATCCTAAGATCTTCAACTCTGCCACATCAAGCTCTGACTCCTGCCTTTTTGTCAATGCCACTGTCTCCAATCCATATAATATAGCTGGTCTCACTACCCTCTTGTAGACCTTCCCTTTCACTCTTACTGGAACTCGTCTGTCACAAATCACTCCTGACACTCTTCTCCACCCACTCCACCCTGCCTGTACTCTCTTCTTCACCTCTCTTCCACACTCACCATTACTCTGAACTGTTGATCCCAAGTATTTAAACTCATCCACCTTCGCCACCTCTACTCCCTGCATCCTCACCAATCCTCTAGCCTCCCTCTCATTCACACACATATACTCTTAGTCCTGCTGACCTTCATTCCTCTTCTCTCTAGAGCATATCTCCACCTCTCCAGGGTCTCCTCCACCTGTTCCCTACTCTCACTACAGATCACAATGTCATCTGCAAACATCATAGTCCACGGGGACTCCTGTCTGATCTTGTCTGTCAACCTGTCTATCACCATTGCAAATAAGAAAGAGCTCAGAGCTGATCCTTGATGTAATCCCACCTCCACCTTAAACACATCCGTAACTCCCACCGCAGACCTCACTGCTGTCACACTACCCTCGTACATATCCTGTACCACTCTTACATACTTCTCTGACACTCCCAACTTCCTCATACAATACCACAACTCCTGTCTAGGCACCCTGTCATATGCTTTCTCTAAATCCACAAAGACACAATGCAACTCCTTCTGACCTTCTCTGTACTTCTCCATCAACATTCTCAGAGCAAACATTGCATCTGTAGTGCTCTTTCCTGGCATGAAACCATACTGCTGATCACTAATCATCATGTCCCTTCTTAACCTAGCTTCCACTCCTCTTTCCCATAACTTCATGCTGTGACTGATCAATTTAATCCTTCTGTAGTTACTACTGCAATGCACATCACCCTTATTCATACAAATCGGTACCAAAACACTTTTTTCTCCATTCCTCAGGCATCCTCTCACTTTCCAAGATTTCATTAAACAATCTAATTAAAAATCCCACTGTCATTTCACCTAAACACCTCCATGCTTCCACAGGTATGTCATCTGGACCAACAGCCTTTCCGTTCTTCATCCTCTTTATAGCTATCCTTACTTACTCCTTGCTAATCCACTGCACTTCATGATTCACTAGCTGCACATTATCCAACCTTCTCTCCCTCTCATACTCTTCATTCATCAGCCCCTCAAAGTACTCTTTCCATCTGCTCAACACACTCTCCTCGCTTGTGAGTACGTTTCCCTCATTATCCTTTATCACCCTTACCTGCTGCACATCTTTACTAGCTCTGTTCCTCTGTATAGCCAATCGGTACAGGTCATTTTCTCCCTCCTTAGTGTCCAACATTTTGTACAACACTTCATACACCTTATCCTTAGCCTTCAACACCTCTCTCTTTGCCATGCACCTCATCTCCTTATACTCTAGTCTACTTTCTTCATCTCTCTGACAATCCCACTTCTTCTTCGCTAACCTCTTTCTCTGTATACTCTCCTGTACTTCTTCATTCCACCACCGGATGACCTTGTCCTCCTTCCTCTTTCCAGATGTCACACCAAGCATTTTTCTAGCCATCGCTCTTACTAGCTCTGCTGTAGTTACCTAGCTATTCGTTAACTCTTCACTGCCACCCAGTGCCTGTCTTAACTCTTCCCTGAACATCACCTTACAATTACCCTTTTTCAATTTCCACCATTTGATCCTTGGTGCTGCCCTCACACTCATCCTCCTCTTCTTGATCACCAATGTCATCCTACAAACCTCCATCCCATGCTGCCTAACTACACTTTCCCCTTCCACCATTTTACAGTCTCCAATCTCCTTCAGACTGGCCCTTATACATAAGATGTAATCCACCTGTGTGCATCTTCCTCCACTCTTGTATGTCACCCTATGCTCCTCCCTCCTGTTAAAATATGTATTCATCACAGCCATGTCCATCCTTTTCGCAAAATCCACTACCCTCTGACCTTCTGCATTCCTTTGCTTAACACCATACCTACTCATCACTTCCTCATCCCCTCTGTTCCCTTCACCAGCATGCCCATTGATATATGCTCCAATCACCAGTCTCTCACCCTTGGGTACAGTCATCACCACTTCATCCAACTCACTCCAAAATTTTTCTTTCTCATCCATCGCACACCCAACATGTGGAGCATATGCACTAACAACATTCATCATTACACCATCAATTTCCAGCTTCATAAACATCACTCTATCTGACACTCTTTTCACCTCCAAAACACTCTTAGCATACTGTTCCTTCAGGATAATGCCTATGCCATTTCTCCTCCCATCCACACCATGATAAATCAATTTAAAACTGCCTCCAATACACCTAGCCTTGCTCCCCTTCCATCTGGTCTCTTGCCCACACAATATACCAACCTTCCTTCAGTCCATCATATCAGCTAGCTCTCTCCCTATACCAGTCATACTGCCAACATTCAAAGTTCCGACCCTCACTATCACAGTCCTAGCCTTTACCTGCCTTTGTGCATGCCTTCCCCCTCTTCTCCTCCTTTGACCAACAGTAGCCCAGTTTATGCCAGCACCCTGTTGGCCAACAGTACTGGTGGTGGTCGTTGTTCATTGCTAACCCGGGCCTCAACCGATCCAGTATGTATATCTGTACTGTTGTCTGCATGTATGATTTGGCAAAATTTTATGCCGGATGCCCTTCCTGACGCAACCCTCCCCATTCATCCGGGCTTGGGATCGGCACAACAAAATACACTGGCTTGTGCATCCCCAATGGCTGGGTAATTAATTAAAAAAAATAAACACTGCCATAGCCTAGGTTGACTGGCACTTGAGTGGGTACACACTTGATAGTGGCAGGTCATAATCAGCAGTCATGTTCCAAATTATTTGATTTGTAAGCCTTCTGATTTTTTTTGGATGAGAATGCATGCAGTAATACACATACAATACTATGATTAACAAATATATTACATCCTGATATGTGTACAGTTGTTTTGATTGAACATATCACATTGTTTTTGTTGTACTCATCATATTGATGTGCCAAATATCATGCTGTCTGTCTCAGAAGGTTGCATATATTGTGCTTATTGTCCAATATACTCTTCAATGTCTTTCTGATCATTTATACAATCACATGTTATGTCTGTTTATATATATCAATGAATGCAGACAGTAACAAATGTTCGGTGACAATTCATACATTTTTCAATACTAATGGCACATATGTGTGTTTAGGCATATAAAATTGACCAAGAAAGAATAATGTAGTCCATTTTAGGAGTATGCCATAAAGATTCATGGGTAACTCTGTCCATAACGACTGTGTCTCAGTCCCTGTTTAAATTGTCAGCATAACAATATTGTGTTGTGCTCTGATTTTAGAGGGGTTGTTCTGGGTGATAGACATTGTTTTCTTTTCTGTTATGTTTTGCAATTAACTGCTCAAGCCACAAAGAAAAACTGTTGCAAAAAACACAAAAAGCAGCCGAGGAATCAAAAAACCCAGTTGTACTTTCGTACCTTGTTTAAAAATGTACTTTCGTACCAGATAATAAAGTGCCGATAATCTACTGGGTAAAAACAAAGTTTTATTCACATCAAATGAAAAGCTGGTAAGCGCTTTCATCCTGAACCACAGGTCTGATGAAGTTCTGTGGTTCAGGATGAAAGTGCTTACCAGCTTTCCATTTGATGTGAATAAAACTTTGTTTTTACCCAGTGGATTATCGGCTCTTTATTATCTGGTACGAAGGTACATTTTTAAACAATGTACGAAAGTACAACTGGGTTTTTTGATTCCTCGGCTGCTTTCTGTGTTTCTGCAAATGTTTTGCAATTAATCTTTATAGAGTATGGTACAAAAGGACATTCACCAATTTGAAGATGATGATGCTTATGTGCGAGGATGTGCCTGAATTTTCTGAAGAGGATGGTGACGACTACGATGAAGAGCCTGGACCATAACAGAGACAATTTTCGGTAGGAGATCAGGGAGGTCATTAATGATGTGTTCCAACACATATGAGGGAAATGATGAGGACTTTCTTTTATGAATTCTCATGGGCTATTTGGGAATTGTTCAGGATGACAGCTGGTGAGATCATTCTGGAAATGGATCCACATCAGCCTGGTCCCTCTGTTTGGTGGGTATTGTCTGCGTGCTCCACTTGTGTTCTGCTACCAACATGGTGATTTACATTTAATTGATTGAACTGTATATATACTGTTGTGCATGCATACCATTTATTTGTCATGCTTATGTATTATTATTGTGTGACATTTACTTTAGATTCAATGTGTGCATAACACACACATTAACACATTACACTGTACACACACATTCAACTGTCGATGCATTGTGTCAGTTAACCTGTTGATAGCACTGCAACAGACAGCCTGTAAAACATTTGTTTTACTGGGACAACTGAAAGGCAACATATGTTGCCCATAGTCCAAGACTAAGTGTCATATGCCTTGGATGTCTGTTTTGCCATATCAGGTATGTGCAACCTACAGACATGTCATTCCACATGGTTTTGGAAGACAGTTGTTATGATGTCCCACTCTTATGATGTGGTGCTGTATCATGGGTTGGCAATACTAATGCCTTGTAGGATCAACTACAGGTATATTCCATGCATGTGCAGTTCTCCTTAACTGACTGCATCACAGAGCAAGATAACATTAAACTGTACACAATGTTACAGATTGCACAGTCATTTTACAGTACATTACAACATGTTTGTAGGGTTTCATAAATACTTGTGTATATAATGATTGTACGTATGTCTGCACATAGTCGATGTATACTGACACAGATGTGTATCCTTGATGAGTGAGCACTCAGTGATATACTGCAATTGTGCTGTAATGATGCTCACAGAAGTGTCCTCAGCTCAGTAATGAGCAGTGTGGTTGACATACATGTGATTTTCTTTATTTGACTTTTGCACGACAGTATACGTGTATGTGACTGACATTTTTAACTCGCTTACCTATGCATGTTGATGTGACTGATTGCATATTACTGTGTATGTGTGTTTTATTCATGTCCAGTTTTGTGGGCATCATCAGTCTCTCTGTCCATTTAACATACATTTTTCATTTGTTTAATGGATGTTTATGTGTCTTCTACAGCAGCCTGTGTGTTTACACATGCATTTGCATTGCATCACTTTACCATGTCCTATTTTACCATGATGTGGTCCCAGGTTGTGCACCTCCTTGCCACTTTAACATGTCTTTAGTATTTATTGCAGGTATGTTTGCCTTTAACAAAACTACTGTTCATTGCCAGTTATTAATTTTAGATGGTGAACATAGGGCAAATGTATGGGCATTTTACAATGTGGGACATGTGCACACTATATGCTGACTAATGCTTGCAGTACAACCATGTTATCATTCTACTTTTGTGTTACCCACTCTATTTTTGATCACATCCATGTGCATAGCCTGCTATATTCAATATTCTGCCCTGTTAGATTATTTAACATATCATTACATATCATTGGTGTATGAATGTTTATTGACCTTGATTTCGCATGCATTCCATTTATGCTACGGACACACATACATACAAATATACACCTGTGTGTTGCCTTTGACATGGCATATGTGTGTAACATGCACACATTTGGTTATGTACACCTACTTGTATATGCAGCATCCTTGGCTGGTCTTCATCAGTTCTTTTGTTTGACGCTGTGCTTGGTTGTTTGCCTTTCAGATGCATGGCTGTAGGTTTGTTTCCATCCCCTGGAGATATGTACCATTGCTTGACCTGCATTTACTCATCTGTGATGTGGCTTAGCTAACATGTGCACTGTTGCTGGACTAATTGGATATATGTATATTTATCCAATGTGTACTGTGATCCTACTTTATTACCTTGGAACATCATATAACATTGGTCATACACATATATGTGTGTGTGTGTATATATAAAATGATGCATGTATTATTTTAGATATCTGTAGTAGTCTGATGTTAATGTAATGAATGATGTGAATATATATGTATTGCAAATAGCATTACAGCTTTGGATCATGTATTATAAGTTAGTGGATGTCATACGGACATATCTGATTGTCTAATATGTCTCTTTGTGTACTACTCTAAATATTTGCTATGATTGCCATGCTAATTAATTTTGGATACTTGACCTTTTTAATATGTGTGTGTTTTTCTTTTGGGTTATCACTACAGAGTCAGTAACGTTCCATAGTTCATAGGTTCATAGCTTAACTTGACTAACTGCCTTTGTGGGCCATTTTAAGCCTAGCCAATTACCTGATGTGAGTATCTAACCCTGCACCTTGGGTCTGTAAGGTAAACACCTTAACCATTATGCCAACCTCTCACCCATTAGTGGGAGTTAACCCGTTAACCCACATAGTTGTCCATAAAGTTACTTTACAAATGTTATCTTTCTAAATAGCTATCAGGATTTTGATTTGTGATATCTTTTCATTTGTTTGGTAATGTACAACATTATTGGGCAACTATTTCTTATACTTACACATTACTTGCACATTTCATAGTGTGCCATTGGAAATGGAGTACTCCATTTTGTGAAGAGATATTCGGAGTTTCTTTTCATACATTAGCATATGACATAGGTTCATAGGTAGGTACTAGGCTATTGGCCCAAGGGCCTAAGTTAGCTTAGCCAACAAGGTTCCTTGGCTTACACCACCCAAGAAAGTTAATTTCCTGTGCCTTTGTCGAGCAAAGCCACAGAAGTGATCCCCGGGGTATATTTCCTATTTCCCATCCATTCATCAAGATTTTTCTTGAAGGGTGCTAATGAGGAACTTTGCTTGACATAGATAGATAGCTTGTTCCAGAGTATAGGAAGTCTCTGGGACAGGACTCTATCCCTCCAGCATGTCCTGTTTATTGTGGTGACAAGCTTTAGGTCCCTGGAGTGTGTAGCTCAGAGGGATTGGGATTTCTTAAGGTGTAGCATGTCCAACAGCTCTGGGTATAGCATAGCTTTATATGTTAGGCAGAGATATTCTCGGAGTAGGCGATATGCTGCTGAGTAAAGCTGGAGTTTTTTGAGATGGTCAATGTAAGGCATCTGTTTGAGGCCAGTAATCCTCTTTGTGAGGTACTTCTGCGGCCTTTTCAGCTGCAGCAGATGTCTTGAGAGGTACATTCCAAAAGGGGTGTTGTACTCTATAATGGGTCTAATGAGTGCAGAGTAGAGGGGAACAATGACCTCTATTTTCCTGGATGAGAAGCTTTTTGTGATGAGGTGTACCACATAGAAGGATTTCCTGACTACTGTGGCAATGTGATTATCAAAGGAGAGACTACTGTCCACTGGGTCCCAAGGTCTCTTATCACACATTCAGCATTAAGTAGACTGCCGTTTATGTGGTAGTTCATGGGTACAGAGTTTTTTCTAAAGGGGATGACAATGCACTTCTTGGCATTGAGCTTGAGGCCATGCCTCTGACACCGGGCATCTGTCTCCGTGAGTCCCTTCTGTAGGATGCCCACATCATTTGGGGACTTGACTATGACTCCTAGTTTGCAGTCATCTGTAAACTTCGTTATCCAGAGGCCATCTGTATTAGCCTGTACTTCAGAGAAGTAGATACCAAACAAGAGAAGTCCCAGGACTGAACCCTGTGGTACTCCACTTGTCACTGGTTTGAAGTCAGATTTGGAGTCTGCAACTTTTACAGTGTGTGTTCTGTCAGTGAGCCAGTTGGCAACCCATCTTGTGACGTGGGGATATATACCTAGTTTAGTGATTTAACTATAATTCCAGAATGGGGGATGTTGTCAAAAGCCATGGCGAGGTGAAGATAGGCTGTGTGAACCACCTTACCCTCATCTACGGCTTTGGTGACTGCCACAAATAAGTCTATCAGGTCCAGAAGGCATGATCTGCCTTTCACAAACACAAAATGGGTGTGGTCCAGAGTTTGGAGGTTACCAATGTCTTTGTTTATGAGTTCCCTGAATACCTTCCATGGCCTTGCAGACCAGGCTCATCAGGCAAATAGGGCGATAGTTCCCAGGGTCAGTGGTGGCTCCCTCTTTGTGAAGTGGGATAACTGTTGCTGTGCACAATTCAGTGGGCACAAAGCCTGACACGAGACTATGATTGAGCATGGTTTTTAGGTGGGGAACCAGTTCTTTCTGAAGTACAGGTAAAATGCAGCCTGGGTTTATCCGGTTGCATGCATGCTGTGTTTTTGGTTTTAGAGAGTGCAGCTTTTACCTGCATAGATGTGATTACAGGGACTCTGCATTCTTCCTCTATAGATATGGGCATTTTAGGGGGTGAGAGGGGAGTAAAGTTATCACTGAACCTATCTGCTAGGATGTTGGCAATATCAGTTGGTTCTGTAATTTTCGTGCCATTGTGCTGTAACTCAGAGCAGATCTGGGTGTTGCCATTGAGATTCTTGACATAGCTATAGAATGCTTTGTGGTTGCCCTTGGAATCAGTGGCAATTTTGTTTTTGTACCTAGCTTTGGAGGATCTTATAAGGAATTTCAGCTTCTTACTAAGGCTGACTAGGCAGCTCCTACACTCATGGGATTTTACTCTCTTTTGCAACAGTTTCTTCCTTCTGTTGTAGAGTTTGTTTTTGGCAGGGGACCACCAGATTGGCTTCCTTTTTTTGGAGGATAGCGTCTTGGTTCTGTTTGGGATAGCACAATCCATGCACTCGTGTAAGTGCTTATATAGTGCATTTGTGTAGGATTCAGCAGTCGTAACTGTATTGTCCATCTGAATGGGTGCCATGAAGTTCACCACTTCTGTCTTAAGAAGCATGAAGTTGGCTTTGGAGAAATATTTTACCATGGTTTTCTTAATGTTGGGTGGAGGCAGGATGCGGATATCTAGGGTGATTAGCTTATGGTCGAATCTGACCAACGAGGAGTGGATTTCAGGTGTGGAACACCGGTCACTTATGTTGATAATGACTAGGTCTAGGATATTGTTGCCCCTGGTGGGGGTGTGATAAGTTGATCCAGGGCATTGGAATTTATGTATTCCAGAAAGCATTGAGAGAAAGAGTTGGTACATGAGTAGCTTTCCCAGTTAATGGTGGGGTAGTTGAAATCGCCCATTATTAGGGTGTTTAGTTGAACCCTAATATTTTCCAGTATATCAAGAAAAGAGGAGTGGGAATCCTGGGGCATGGTGGGGGATCTGTAGCAAGCTACAATTTGGATTGCAGTTTTGCCCGGAGTTAGTTGCACTTGGATAACCTCGGATGCATTATGCTGTGCAGCTAGCCTGGAGGTGTGGATATCCTTAATTAATATGGACATGCCTCCACCTTTGGTGTTCTGGTCCAGGTTAGATGGCTGAAAAGTGTGGTATGAGTTATAGCCTGATAATGCAGGGGTCCTCTCTAGAGCCTTGAACCTGGTCTTAGTCACTGTACAGATATCGATATTCTCCATTTTAAGAAGTGCCTCGAGTGAGTGCATTTAGAGATTTAGACTTCTAGCATTGAGTAGCATTACCCTTAGTTTTTGCTAGCCTGTTCCTGTTATGGTGGTGAATTTGTCATTTGAACCTTGCCTAAAAAAGGCACTATAGGGGCAGCAAGAGCCTTAGCCAGTATCCAAAATCCCAGGGGCAACAGGTGCAGGCCATCTCTGACAAAGCATCATGGTCTGTCGACCATGTCGTCCCAGGCAGAGAGATACTGGATCCCCTTAGAATGACATCAAAAGCTTAGCCAGTTGTTGAAGTCAATCATTTTGTCCTTGTACTGTGGTATCATTCTGCACAATGGTAGGATGCTACTCAGGGCTAGGGTCATACCTGCCTGGGCTACAAGATCGGAGAGTGCTTCCATGTCTCTTTTCATGTACTCCAAGGAAGTACATCTCAGGTCATTCACACCAACATGGACAATGACAGAGTCATATGTGTACTTGTTGTGGAGTGACCTGAGTGTGACGGTTATGTAGTGGATCCTGGCCTCCGACAGGCAGCTGACAGTAACCTTCTCTTTGTTTAGCCTGGTGAGTGGGACATCAGTGTGCCTGACTATAGAGTCACCTATGACTAGTGTGTTGGGTACGTTTGTTTGTCTTATGGGCTGTGGTTTATATGCTCACTGAGTCTGTGGGCTATGTGTCATTTGGGTTGTGTTGGGGTGGAGGTTGCTTGTGTTTCTGCTTTGGAGGTCTCTGTTGCTTGAGCAGATTATTATTGAGAGCCCCTGCAAATTTTTTTGTGTTTCTATGTGTGGATTTTGGTGGTGTAGGTTTAGTGTGACTATGAGATGAGTGTAATGTGGTGCAGTTATTTACCTTCTCCTCTTGACTGTCAAGTGCAGTCTTGGTTGGAAAGGGTTTACCTCCAGTTTGGCTAGATAAGTGCATCTCTCACAGGTTGTGGTGTTGGGTGGTACGAGGAAAGGGTTGTCTGTGTATATGAGGCAATTGCTACATTGCCTCAAGATGCCCAGATTCATCAGATAGACAAGAGAGAATGCTGGGAGCTCACCCTTGGACATGCTTGAATAAAAAACTACTTTCCTCTGGACAAGTGAGGAAAGTGAGTATAAGAGCTGTTTTTCTATAAGCAAGTGAGGAAAGTAAGTACAAAAGCTGTTTTCCTCTAGGTAAAGAAGCAAGTTGAGTGCTGTAGAAATTTGTAGCTTATTTAGTGCTAACAAGTTCTTTTTTTTTTTTTGGAAATCTTTTTATACATTTCCAAAACAAGAAAACATGTATACAGGTTATTTATGATAGTGAAGCATTTACAAATTATTTAAAAAGGTTGGCTAAAACCTCTAAACAGATATCAAACATTATAACCAAAATAAAGTATTTACAAGGGTGTCTATTGTTGGCATATAATTGGCTTTCTAGACAATTGTTTCCTGATTATAATTTGCTGCAGTCATTACTCTCCAGTATTTCAGTTACTTTTTGCCATGCTATATATAATGATGTAGTTCTTTCAGTTCTTCCTTTAATAGTGTTCATTTCCAATTGCGAAACGGCTGACACCATATTCATGAATTGCTTAAAAGTTGGAGAAGCTTTGGATTTCCAGTTTGATGTAATGTTCTTCCTTGCAATGGCTAGGAGAGTCCACAAGATTACATATTTTGTTCTTGGTACACAGTCAGGTACAGGTGCATTAAACAAAATAATAGATTTGGAAATCTGGAATTTGTCATTGAATACCATTTGCAGAAAATAATTGATTTTATCCCAATATGGTTTAATCAAATGGCATTCATAGAACATATGTTGCCAGTCTGCTTTTATTGATAAATAACATCTCCAGCAGCCAATATTTTTCTTAAACATAAGTTCCATTTTATGAGGGGTTACCTAAGATCTGTGCATGAATTGCCATGTAAAGAGTCTCCAATGTAATGAAAGTGATGTCTGCTTTGGAGAGAGAAGAATTAATATTTTGTCTCTGTCATTTAGCACATGCCCATTAACTGATCTATAATAGTCCCATATTTTGTCATTATTATAGGTTTTTATTTTTTTGTTTGTTTTATAAATAGATGATAAGTACCCCTTTCCAGTAATGGATTGATTCATTAGTAATATTATATGTTCTATAAGATTAGAAACATTCTGTCTTATTGATGGTTGCATTGTTTCTTGTTTGCTTAATATATATTGTCTTAATTATTGTATATGTAGCCATGAACTATTTTCCATATTTAATTTCCTTTTAATTTGGTCTATTGTCAGAAGTTTTCCAGAGTTTACCAATTGATGCCAATATATTAATCCCTTTTTTTTAAGCATGTTGACTACTTCTATATCAAATGTTATTATATTACCTTGTGTGTACGCTACTGGATAAAATAAAAATGACCATGCTTTAATATCAGGATTGCTATTAATACGATTTTTGAAAATTTTTAATGTATAAGTAATGTATTTGAAACTTATATTTTTATGCTTATGTATCATCATATATTCCTTCATTAGCCATAGAAAATTGTTTGGTATGAAATCGGTATACTTATTTGTTACTACAAATCCTGATTTTAACCAGATTTTCTCATGAACTAGCTTCCATTTTGATGTATATTTTGTATTTAGCCATAATGACATTGTTTTAATAACAGATGAATGCAAATATACTTTTATGTCTGATAAACCTATGCCACCCATATCCCAATCATCTAGATGATATTTCATAGCTATCCTTGTTTTTTTTGGATACCATAGGAATCTTACTATTAAATCATTTAATTGTTTTAAGTACGATTTAGATGGTGGCAAACTACAAGCTTGTATAACATAAAACATTTTTGGAAATATGATCATTTTAATTATATAGAGCCTTTCTTCCATTGAAAAGAAGAACTTATTCCATCTTTGTATTAAATTCTAATATTATTTAAGATCTCTTTATAATTTGTTTCAATTGTAGTATCTAGATTGTTAGTTATTATAAATCAAAAGTATTTAATTGTATTATCAGTGGCGATATATTTATGGTATTTTTTATTTAGATCTTTTTATTAGTATTTATAAGCAATACATTTGTTTTGCTCTCATTAAATTTAAGACCCGAAAAGTATTGAAAGTTTTGAATTGAGTCCCATAATGCTTTTAAAGAGCTATTATTCTTCTTCTTTACGGTAATTAAAATATCATCAGCAAAAGTTGAATTTTAAGCTCTAGGCTGTTGTCTAATTGTATTCCTTCAAAATTTTTATCCATACGTATATTATTTGCTAAGGGTTCAATGACTAGTGCAAACAATAACAGAGAAAGAGGACAGCCTTGTTTTGTGCCCTTTGTTATTTTAATAGATTTAGACAGACAAGATCCCAGTTTTATATAAGCCAATGATTTTTCATATAACAATTTTATTAACAAGGTAAAGTTGTTTGAGAAGCCATATTCTTCTAAAACTAGCCATAGATAATCCCAGTTCACTGAATCAAATGTGCTATTTATGTCTAAACTAATAACATTCATTTTGTTTTTTGTGACATTTATATAATCAATTAAGGAAAGAATTCTTTTGATGTTGTCATAAGTGTTACCATCTTTTATAAAATCTGCTTGATCCTCCTCTATTAGAAACGGTAGTAATTGTTTTATTTGAGCAGCATGTATTGCCATAAAAATTTATAATCTATATTAAGAAGTGAAATGGGTCTGTATGATGAACATTCACTGGGATCTTTACTTTGTTTCAGAATTGATGATATTAGTGTGTACTTCCAAGAAGGAGGGATGTCTTTACCATTTTTAACTGATGTAAAGACATTCAATAACAACAGCAAAGCCTCATTAGATAGTAATTTAAACATTTCTAGGGTGATATTACCTATACCTAGAGCTTTGTTTAATTTTAGCTTATTTACTTGAGCTTTAAGTTCTGTCATTGTTATTTGCTTATCTATTATTTGTACCTGCTCCTCTAATAACCTAAATTTAACATTGTTCTTAAGAAAAGCTTTCAATACTGAATGTGTTTCTATTTTCTCATTTTGATTATTAAGTTTATGAAAAAATAGCCTAAATGCTGCTAGTATTCCTTTTAAATCAGTCACTTTCATTTTGGTTTCTATATTATGTATTTCCTTGATTTGATTTGTTTTAATCATCTTTTTAGTCCTATTTGCTATTCTTCATTGTTTTTTAGGGTTCATTGAATAGGAACATAGTTTAATTTTTTCTACGTTGACCATTCTTTTGTGGTGTAGCGTCTCTGAGTATTTTTTATTAGTATCTTCCAGTTCTTTTATTAAGTTGGTGTTTCCATTTTGAATATCAAGCTTTATCCACTTTTGACTGTAATTCCATTAATTCCTTATTCCACTGTTTTTGTTTATTTTATACCATTCCATCACTCTTACATATAGGTATGCCTTCAATGCATCCCATATATATATTTCAGATACATCTTTCGTAAGATTCATATCTAAGAATGCTTGTGTCTCTTTAATATAAAATTCCTTAAAATCTTTGTGATTTGTTATGTAGGATGGTATTCTTGTTACTGATATCCTTCTCTTGAAACACAAGTCTATCTCAAACATTATGGTGTTATGGTCTGAAAATGGACATTAAATTGTTTTGACTTTATTTAATTTAGTGGTTAAATATTTTGTTATGTACACTCTATCTGTTCTAGAGTATGTATTATGTCTATGGGAAAAATGTGTAAAGAATAGTGAATCTGGGACAGCATACTAATTTATGTCAACTATATTAAAAGTTTCAACAAACTCAGATAACAACTTTGTTAAAGGTGATTTCTTACGTGTAGTTTTAGTATTTGTGTCAGTTTCTTTTATAATGCAATTGAAATCTCCAGCTATGATCAAATTGCCTTTGGCATATTGTACAATGTCATCTAAGTGTTGTTTGGCCACTCTAACTCCTAGTCCTGGTATCCAATAAATATTCACTAATGTATATACCATTTCATTGATAGATATTGTCACTAGACAAAACATTCCTGAGTTGTCATGAAATGTGTTTATGATTTTATGATTTTAGGCATTAAAGTAGTGTTTTTCCACAACATTGCTACTCCCCTTCGCTTTTAACTATAGGTGGAACTTACTAGTACTCTATAATTTTTATTATTTATTTTATTTATGTCTTCCTGTGTAAGGTGTGTTTCCTGTAAAAATACTAGTTGTGCTTCACATAGCTGTAAATATCTGTAAAGACTTTCCCTTTTGCAGCTATTATTTAAACCATTTATATTAATAGATATACATTTTGCAATTGGATTTATATTAGCTTTGCTTTTATCCATATTCATATACTCGTAACAATGTGTAGATGTGTGTACATGAAGAGAATGACTTGTTCTTTCTTCTTCCAACAGTATTACAATAGATTATAGACACCCAATAAAAGTACATTAGAAGATCATAACTGAAAGCATTATAACATAAACAACCACCAAACCCCTCCATGAGAAAAAACATCTCATCCTTGAATGATCTAACCATTCAAGCGATCTCTCTAGATCTGCATTTCAGCATCCTCCCCCAGCCCCGCCACTTGTTAGTTTTATAATTAAAAGTATCTTATATATCTTTTAAGTATACATGTATTTTTATTTACATATTACTTAAATACAGTCTTTATTTTTAATATTTTATAAAACACTAAGGCAACACAACTATACCTAGATTTACTACTTAACTATTTGGCTTTGTTTAAATTGTAAAGAAAAATCTCTTATTTTAATATATCTTTTGTATAGCAATAACGGTTATGCATCTTAAAAGTAATATGGTTGCTGTTTATCTCCCTTATAGTGTGAATGGCATTCATAGGTATCAAACTTTTGTAATGGTCTATAAAAAAATGTTAAGCATTATATGCATCAGTTGTTAACTATACTACAACTTAATTAAATCATGAAGTGTCCGTAATAATTAATATAATATTACACTTTTATTGTCATATATCAGTAATCTTATAGTTTTCATTTAATTCAAAAAGTCATATTTTAGTGCCATACATTTTACTAATTTGTTTTTGTCATTGGTATTATATAGTCTAAGACTATATTTCCAGACATTTCCTATATATTCTTAGTGCCACTGGCACATTTCACCGCTAGTATACCACATATGTTATATGTCAAATAGCAACTCATAATCCTTATGATATTACAGGATTTATCTACAGTGTTATAACTGTAAGGTTGGAAAATATAACAAGCATAGTAAACTTTAAACATGCTATAACACAATTGTTTGGTACTTGTTACTGTCAACCCTTCTACATACACGGGAAAGGATATCCTTATATGACCACCGACCATTTCCTTCTTTTTTAATAAATATTTATTTCTATTGTGGCTTCTTTGAATTTAATGGGGGTACTCAATATCATATTATAGATAATATAGAACATTCAGACCGAGAACATGCCCAATATAGAAACATATTCTCAACTCAAGTAGTCCACGCCATATATTTATAACATTGCAGTCAGAAATATACTAATGAATAAGCAATAGCCAGCAGCTTTGCAGCATATGTGTGTCTCTAACAAGTACATGTCTATAGGATATTACAAAGAATAGATAGCAAGCTCTTCATTCATAATTAACAAGTGTATATAGCCTGGTATTTACTTTCATAGACAGAAATTAGACCTGTTAATTATATGCATATCATGTACCAACAGCAATATATTAGTAAATGCCCAGGCTATTCAATTCATATTTTAATACTTGTCATATTTAAAAAAAACATGGCATATATAGATACTATAAAAGTGATTAATATGAGATATAGCTGACAATGGCTTTAGCATTTGTGATGATATATAATATATATTCAGTATTATAAGTAAAAGTACATTGCATGTCTATTGTAATCTAAGGTTCAAGGCTGATCAATTTAGACATACAAGACAATATATTTAGCCTTGGTCATATAATGGAAGTTACTGTCTATCTACACAACCATTCATTTTCAGTGAGGATGTTCAATATTAGTATAACTTGCTTTTAATAAAAGCATATTTGTAATTCAGCAATTCTTTACTATGTATATATAACAATATCATAAGCAAGTCTATGATATTTTTCTTGCTCATTACTGCTTAATGACTGTGCTACTCGACCAATTTAATACTTGCAGAGTATCTTAATAATTAAACAGCAACTCCTTTTTTACCTTAAAAAATGCCTAATAACAAATAGCTACATTCATGAACCATAATTGTCTTACTGTCCTTAAGGATGAGTACACTAGCTGCAATATGTTTACAAATATGTTATATAGTTCCAAAGACTTAAATATATTGCATTTTCATAAAATTAAGTTAAATTATAGTAATTTACTTGGGTGATGTTATCAGAAAAGATTGTAGTAAAGTCTGTATGTGTTAACTGTTCATACAGTTTCTTTCAAGTGATATACTTCTTTTTAAGTCTTGTGTGCTGTTTATGTATACAATTTAAAATGAATAACAAATGTTACAATATAATAAAACATCATGCATGTGTTGATACCTCCTAAATTTGTTAGATACTTCAGTGTACTTTTAATATTTGTTAAACTGTAAAAGCACTTTGCCATCTCATAAATAGTGTGGTTGTCACTTTAAGAAGCTTAAGAGCTTAAACCACACCCATACTGCCTTGTTTCAGTGCTTACATCACTCACAGTCTGTTTACTTTCGTTTTGTGCCATTCACATTTGTAGTGGATTTAACACACACTAGTGGATTCCAACTGAAGAATTTCCATTCTAGGGATGGTAAAATAAGTGTTTTCAGCTCGTGGCCATGGTGGGAAGCCAAAAATAAAGTAAGTGAAGCTTTTAGAGCTTTTTAAACTGATCACGAGCTCATTAAACTGCTATTAGATTTCTTAACATTAAGGGGTAGATATACAAGCCAAACAGTTGTTTGTTAGTCAAAAAGGCACTTTTAGCATCAAAGAATAGATCACTACTTTTCAAGGCACTTTTTGGACAGATATTACTATCAGCTTCTATATATTATTATGTGAATTAAATGCAACAGTTTAGATATTTCATGTAGCTCAGTGTAAATAAAATAAAAAGAATCATGTTCATTTAAGCACACCACATTAATATGTCAGTGTAAATGCATCATATTCTATACTAGCAGTAAAAGGCAGGTAATTTATAAATGAATTATCTAAATATCATTTAGAGTTAGAGAAATCATGACTGTAAGTAATTATACCTTAATAAAGAAAGATATGTTACTTTGCTTTCTTTAGGGTTGTTTCCTTTAGTTATAAAATGTCCTGTTTATCCTGTATTTATATTGCTTCAAAGACTGACACATATGTAAGGCATGAACGCTTTTAAAGAAGAACTTTTTTACCTTACAGAGCAAATAGAAAACAATAATGTTTGCCCTTTTCATGTGTCTCTGAGTTTCTTCTTTTTCTTGTCAGCAGTGCTCCAGTCATTCTTTTCTGCATGTCTCTTTACCCCAAAGGAGCTCCAATCCATTTCTTCCAGTTTATCCAAGGTTTTATTAGCTGAAAGATAAGAGACTGTTGCTTGTAGAGTGTCAAAAGTTTTAGGACCTTCAGTATAAAAGATTTTTATTATTGCAGGGAACAGCAGGTGCACTTTAAGTTGCCTTTTTTCAATTCCTTTATCAGTGGGAGACATTCTTTTCTTGCAGTTATAACTCCAGCAGAATAATCATTATCAAATCTGATTATGTTGTCTTTGTATTTAACTGGAGAAGTTGACCATGCTGTCTTTAAAATAAGTTCCTTATCCTGTGATGAAAAAAAACTTTACTATTATTAATCTTGGGTGATTTTTTGATTTGATGGTTGATGAAGGAGCTCTTAAAGATCTATGGGCTCTTTCAATTCCATAAGAAAGAGCTTCAGGCAATTTTAAAACTTCTGGTAACCAGGTAATAAGAAAAGTCACCATGTTATCTCCCTCTGTTTTCTCTGGTAGCCCATAGATATGAAGGTTATTTCGTCTGGACCTGTTCTCTAGATCCTCTATTTTATTTTGTAATGAAACATTTTGTTTTGATAAAAGATGTTGCTGAAGATCTTGTTCTGAGAGTCTGCCCTCAATATCATTTAGGGATCTCTCTGTCAGCTATTTCAGACTTCTGTTGTGTCATTATTTCTTGTAGTTGCTGTATTTGTTTTGTAGAGCTCCCTTCAAAAGTGTCCAGTTTGGTATTCATTTTGTCAAATTTCACTGATAAGTCTTGTATAGCATTTAATAAAGACTGTATCTCCTTTCTCATCATCTGGTCCTGTGTGGTATTCTTAGAAAAGCTAATTTCCTGTAGATTCAGATACCTTCCTTTTTATTTTTTGATAGGAAAAATAATGATTAAAGGCAGAATTTTTGCAATATAGACTTCTAGTGATATTAGTAGAAGTAATTCAGCAAAATAGGTTTGTCTACAATATCTAGTTTTTAAAATTTCCTATTAGAAATATCTTTTGAGTGCAGAGCTGATAAAAGATGCTGCCAACCAGTATACATCTTAGCCACGCCCCACTAACAACAAGTTCTGAACAAGTGCTGGACACGAATAAGCAAATTCAAGTGCTAAAACTAAGAATCTGTACCTGGATCTTGTGGTAGATAGGCTACCTAGTGCTTACCACTCCCACTTGTCTTAGGGGTCACCAGAGTGGAACTCATGTCCGCTAATGATTGGCAGTAGAGTTTTACATGCTGGTTTGTCAGGCCTAATGCACAACCTTCAATGAAGGAACGCCCGTTCATGCATGTTGCCACACAGAAGATGCTCTAACTGAGGATCGAACGGGAAATGTCTAACTGTGAGGCGACAACGCTACCGCAGCACCACCACCGCAGTATGCTTACCACTCCCACTGATAAGCTAAAATGCTTCCCTCCAACACAGAAAGGCTTAGGGGCTCAGAAGCTTGCAAACAGTCCTGAATAATATTATGGACCATATTATCTGCAGATTTCACACTGAGATTGGCATAATGTGCTGAATTCTGATAGCATTACATAATCCAGCCATGTGTGTTTTGCAGATATAAGAAAGTTAGCGGTAATTCAGTAACAGCAGTTCGAATTTGGATGAAAAGAAAGCATTTTTCTGTCTTTTGTGGTTGATGTTTGTTCTGGAATTATGCTGACTTATACGTTTTTTTTTTTTTTTCTCTATTAGATTACTTAATTACATGTCAAGAGAGACTAATCGTTGCCATTTTTAGTATGAAAAAAAGGTATGCTTTAAGTAATATGACTTTATGTCCCTACTTCCTTAAAAGACAGGATTAAGTTTTTTAAACAATTACACATATACATATAGGTGAATATGCCTATTATCCTGCTGTGAGATTTTAACAGTCATTTGAAGAAATCTTGTGGAAAGATCTCTAGTAATATTTTTCAGTTTAATAAAATGTTTATTAGCTTTAGCCTGACATTCTGTATAGCTAAATTTCATAGAAAGAATAACATTTTTTGTGTATTCCTGTTAGTTCGAATTTTCTTCACACAAATTAGAAAAAAAAATCATTTTACAGATCATTTTTTCTTTAAACAAACCTAAGGTGGGTTGAAATTGACTATATGGCTTTTAGAGTTGAATTGCAGCATGTTGTTGATGCATTTAACTATGAGGCCCTTTTATGATTCTTGCAGTAGCTTGTGTTTACAATTTAAAATTAAGTATAAAGTTATATCTTTCCTTTATGAATAAAAATGTATTATCTCAGGAAAGCAACAATATTAATAAGTTAAGGAAAATTTTGAGGCCTCTTTAGATGGTCTATGGAAAGAAATGTAATGTTTGCTGAATCTTTCAAGGATTAACTGAAATAAAGTTAAGGATTTGATGTTTTATCAGCATCATGTGGTATTTGGTATGAAATAAGACATTTCCATTTCATAGAAAACTTATTAAGAAGGAAATTTTCTTTATGGTGAGGATTAAAAATAGACTAGGGGTTGTGAAAACTTAATTGGTGAGTGTTATGAGTATTAGTGAACAATATACGAAAGATACATTTTCTGCCTCCTCAGTAGGGCTGGCCAAATGATGGTGTGAACATTGGTTCTAGATTATTGTCACTCGTGAAGGGACACCTTGACCCCATGTGCAAAAATGGGAAAAGGGTTGTGGATTAATGGATAAATGAACATTTTCTGCCTATCCTTTTTATCCACATCCATGGTCGGTTAAAAAAACTTGATTCTGCAGCTCATACAATGCTTGATGAAGATATTCATTATGAATGAAATAAGTTCAGTTTTGAAATAACTGAATGTAGATTCATCACCTGCTTGAAATGGTATTGCATATCCTTTTTATAAAAGCCTTCCTGATGCTGTCATATTTTTCATAGAGAATAGTAAATAAGTGGATGCAGAAGAAGCAATTAGATGATGGTCTTTGTGATGACTATATTGGATTTATTTTTAACAATAAAGGTGATTGTTCTGATATATGTAATTAGAGTGAGACCCTTTACATTAAACAATGCAGATTATACACTTTATTGTAAAATTCTCATAATAGATTGAGAAAAGTCTTTTTGAATAATTTTTATGACAGAATATATGGCATTCCTGGAAAAAATCTTAATCTTAAGATATTTTATTAGTATTACAAGAGAGAATTCAATGTCTTAATACTACTCACAGGGAAGGGGACCTATTAGCCTGTGATACTATGTCTCATAAAGCTTTATGGGATGTTCTGCATTGTTATAAAGTTAGTCACAACTTGATTGTTGCTTTACAATCCCATTATAATAATTCCTGGGATAATACCTCATTAAATGAATGGTTAGATAAATGTATAAAAATTTGAAGAGATTTGAAACAGGGCTGCTCATTGGGTAGGCCCTTGTTTGCAATTTTGATATCAGTAGTGTTAGTGTTGGAGACTAGTAGTCTTTATTTTTCTATGGCTAGATTACAACTTGGGACATCAATGTCTATGTCTATGTATTTTGCATATGCTGTTGATATTTATGTAGCTGTAAATTATATGAAATGACCAATAGTTGTTTTTTATACATTAGACATGTTGTTTAACCATGTTGGCTTATATTTTTTTATTTTTATTTAAGGGAATGTTTGGGTTTAGTAAGAGTGCGGTTATGTTTCCCATGAATACTAAGAAAATGAACATTTTAGGGATAATGTTTGTACATGAGTAGGTGATCTCACAATGTTGGGGTGAATTGTTTAATCTTATTTGTCAGAATTTGCATAAATGGAAAGTTTATACATTTTACCTTTAAAAAGAAAAGTATTTGTATTCTTCATAAATTATTTGGTTGTGTATATACTTTTCCAAAATTTAAGGAAAATTGTTGTTTGTAATTTATTTTGAATTCCTTTGGCAACTGAAATTAATTTCTAAGTGTAGTAATGTTTATGACTGGTCATATTTTAAATGGCTATGATGACAAAATTAAATTGTGGAATACTGATTTGTAAAATGTTGCTGTTCCTATATGAAAATTATGGTATACAATGATTATGGAATCATTATATCATGTTAGACCGTGGCAAAATCTTGATATTGGGATTAAAATGCCATAAATGAATGGTCTGGGAGCTTTCATGGAATTGTAGCTATGCATGATTTTTTTATGGAGAGTTAGTACATGAAGACTTCCGGCTCGTAGCTTGATGACCTATAAAGTTGTTTCATGGTGGCAATGTCACATCAGTAAAATAGAAGAATCAATGGAACCCTTTTTTATTTAATGTTTTAGAACTAAAATGCATTGGGATGCTTTATACATGGAATATGATTTAACTGGTGTTAGACTTGTTACTCTTTCACTTTTATTATATGATAATTATTCTACTTCCAACTTTGAGAGAGAATGATAAAATAATGCTAATTGCAGTTTTTCCTTTTTTTGGTTAGCAAGATGTGATGTTATTTTATATAAGAAAATGTGGAATGTGGATTTAATTTTGGGAAAACTGATGCACTTGTGAGAAAAAGGTTGGGGAATTTATATTAATGAAGTTCTTGTAACTGGGTTTTACTGTAGTTTTTTTATTATAATTTATTGCTTTCAGGTATTATTGCATTGTGCATTTTTTCTATTTTTCCTTGAGCTATGTGTATACATTCATAATAAAGTCCTCCTACTCTTTACAATAGGTGCTTTAGGATCTTTACATCTTCCTGAGCCATCACAAACCAAGGCAGATTGGCCCTCTATTCAATATCTTATCTGAAGGACAGCAAACTCACGAGTGCAGCACCCCCTTATGGTACACTGCAGTGTCAGCAATTGATCTACCTGGTGTGGAAATAGAACACACAGCTTTCTGCACCAAAACAAGTGTGCTACTGGTTGCACCAATGACACTGTTGTTTATGTTTGTCGCTGGTTTTCTTTTCTTTTCAACAAAATATTTCTATAAAAGCTATAAATAATGGCTGTTCAATGATTTATTTATATATTATTGGATGTAGTTTTAAACAGCCTTTTTACTTTCTAACTTAGGAGCTACATCCTCTTATGCATATAAAAAACAAGGGATGTTTATATTAATTTATCTTGCAAGCCTCATCTTTAGCTCATGACTTTTCTTTGTCATAAGCCTGAAAGATCCAGAATAGGTGAAGACCTTCAGTGTAAGAAAAATCTCAACTTCAGAACATCTGCACCATTCAAAACATCTGCACCATTCTGTCTCTGTATCTTCCTATCTCTCTTTCTCTCTTTTTCTTTTTTCATTTCTTTTTTTATTCTGGTAATGTAGTTTTAGCAGTATGAGCTTTCTTTGTACATGGCATGAAGAAAATACTGCATTTTTTGAAATGACGATCCCTTATTTTGCAGACTGATGCTTTGATGAAATACCAATTAGCTGATGACTATGCAACAAGCCACCATTTTTTATTCTTTTTGAGTCATCTTTAATACACCTGGCCTGGATATGTATTAACAACATTATCCTTCATTATAAGCAATGAATCCTGCACAGTCTACATCTGCAGACCACTGTAATTCAGTATTTTATTTTTTGACCTCATATGTGTTTAACAGAATCAATTAACACTGTTTTAAAGACAGTAAGAAAATGAAGATACAGCCAAATTGTGTTATTTGTGCATTGTCCTTATCTGAACTCATGTGAACAGATATTCCCAATAAAGTTATTCTATTTGCTCATCTTTTTTTGAAATGAGAGAAACTTTAGGAAGCTGGTGGTGATATTTATTTTTATATAGTGTCATAAGGGTGATGTGCAGAGCTGTAGTAACTACAGAGGGATAAAACTGATCAGTCACAGCATGAAGTTATGGGAAAGAGTAGTGGAAGCTAGGTTAAGAAGGGAGGTGATGATTAGTGATCAGCAGTATGGTTTCATGCCAGGAAAGAGCACTACAGATGCGATGTTTGCTCTGAGAGTGTTGATGGAGAAGTACAGAGAAGGACAGAAAGAGTTGCATTGTGTCTTTGTGGACTTAGAGAAAGCATATGACAGGGTGCCTAGAGACGAGTTGTTGTATGGTATGAGGAAGTCGGGAGTGTCAGAGAAGTATGTAAGAGTGGTACAGGATATGTACAAGGGTAGTGTGACAGTGGTGAGGTCTGCAGTGGGAGTGACAGATGTGTTTACGGTGGAGGTGGGATTACATCAAGGATCAGCTCTGAGCCCTTTCTTATTTGCATGGTGATGGAAAGGCTGACAGACAAGATCAGACAGGAGTCCCCATGGACTATGATGTTTGCAGATGACATTGTGATATGTAATGAGAGTAGGGAACAGGTTGAGGAGACCCTGGAGAGGTGGAGATATGCTCTAGAGAGGAGAGTATTGAAGGTCAGCCAGACTAAGATGGAATATATGTGTGTGAATGAAAGGGAGGATAGAGGAATGGTAAGGATGCAGGGAGTAGAGTTGGTGAAGGTGGATGAGTTTAAATACTTGGGTTCAACAGTCCAGAGTAATGGCGAGTGTGGAAGAGAGGTGAAGAAGAGAGTACAGGCAGGGTGGAGTGGTGGAGAAGAGTGTCAGGAGTGATTTGTGACAGACAAGTACCAGTAAGAATGAAAGGGATGGTATACAAAAGGGTAGTGAGACCAGCTATGTTATATGGGTTGGAGACAGTAGCATTGACAAAAAGGCAGGAGTCAGAGCTGGATGTGGCAGAGTTAAAGATGTTAAGATTTGCATTGGGTGTGCCAAGGGTAGACAGGCTTAGGAATAAGTATATTAGAGGGTCAGCTCAGGTTGGACAGTTTGGAGACAAAGCCAGAGAGCCGAGATTGCGTTGGTTTGGACATGTGTTGAGGAGGGATGCTGGGTATATTGGAAAAAGGATGTTAAGGATGAAACTGCCAGGTAAGAGGAAAAGAGGAAGGCCTAAGATAAGGTTTATGGATGTGGTTAGAGAGGACATGTAGGTGGCTGGTGTGACAGAGCAAAATGGAGAGGACAGGAAGAAATGGAAACAGGTGATCCATTGTGGTGACCACTAATGGGAACAGCCGAAAGAAGAAGAAGAAAAGAATTCATTTACACAATTAACAATGAATGGACATCTGCAACAGCAATGACAACAAAATGAATTGCTCCCATGTTCCGAGTTAAAAAACGCACAATATAGGTGTTGTGACCATTGTATTCTTCAGTTGACCATCAGAATAGCATAACAAAGGGGGCAGAGCCTAGATGGCCAACTGAGAGCAATGAATTTTGAGAGCTCCATAAACTAGTATAATAATGTAGGAAAATGTTATTATTTTCAAGTTTAAAACACCAGAAATCTATAGATAAACTACTAAACTGCATAAATATCAATTTTGATGGAGATATACAAAAATGTTCCTGTCAACTAACTTGTAGAGATATTGAGTCACTGAATATGAACAACTCAAGGAATTCTCATCCAGATGCTGCTTTGAAAAGAGAACTGCAATTGATGACATCTACCTTACAGGAACTATCTTTGAAGATGGATGGCTTTAAAAATGACTTAGAAAACATCAAATTAAATTCTCAAAAACAGACTGATACTCTTAAGGAACTATTACAGCAACATCATACAAAAATAACAAATATAGAGACTTCTCTAAATAACATTGAGGGGAGAAGAATTCCAAAAAGAATTTCTGCTTAAACAGAATACATGGCTGCTTAACAAAATAGATGACTTAGAAAACAGGGAAAGGAGAAACAACATAAGGATCTTTGGTCTGCCTGAAAACACTGAAGGAGAAGACATTATTTCATTCTTAACAACCTGGATTCT
Source organism: Protopterus annectens (assembly GCF_019279795.1). Lineage (NCBI taxonomy): Eukaryota > Metazoa > Chordata > Ceratodontiformes > Protopteridae > Protopterus > Protopterus annectens. The sequence goes on from NC_056729.1 coordinate 184,575,358, forward strand.
TGAATTTTTAGACTTGAAACAGGAACTTTCATTTGTAATTGAAAGGGTGCATAGGGGACTGAAGAAACCTGCTTCTAACTCAAGAAATCCTCCACCTAGATCCATAGTTATAAAATTTCTTTCATCTCTCGACAAGGAACTAATATTAAACTCTACTTGGAGAAAATCACCCTTAAAATACAATCAAAGCCTGATAAGGTTTGACAATGATTATTTTTCCAGAATAATAGAACAAAGGAAAAAAGTCTTACCAATAATAAAACTGTTGAAACAAAACAACATTAAAGCACAGCTGGCCTTTCCAGCTAAGATAAAAATACTTTTTGCCAATGAGATGAGAACTTTTAATGACTTAGAAGAAGCTACTATATTCATCAAAAACAACAACATAGGGTCTATACCAGAAGAAATGGCATGGATGGCCCCTACTCTTAAAAGAAAAAAAATCAACAAATGCTTGGACTGATGCTAAAAAGAAGAAACAAAAAAGTGATTCCAAGATAGCTGTCCCAAAAAATAACTCTTACAACTACATCTCTCAAAGTATCAACTGATATGGCACATCACTTGTCACCTGTTTTTATTAAAAAAAAAGGTGGGTTTCTTAAACAACTGAGAAACAGTAATGATTTATTCATAATGTTTAAAGAGTCCAATAATTCTTCACGAGCAAAGGTAGGTCAAGATCAGTTACTATTTACATTATATATAAGCCAAACAAAGCAACATATAATACAAACATAGAAGTTTCTATTCCCCTACTTGAACTCAGTGAATACTTATCTTGTTAATTGTTCATTGATTTTACTTATAATAATTTAAGTAATTAATTAACTAATTCAACAAGGTACCATTCATCAGAGTTCAGACTCAAATGTAACAATTTAACATCATATATAATAGCAGTAACAGTAGAGTGTGTTGAAAAAAAATGCTGTCATGGAGACTAATGCCTTCTTCAAAGTATGAATTAAAAATGTCATGTACATCCTGGTTAAATAATAGTAGTAAACTCTTAGTACAAATGTCTTAATTATTCTGTCTGAATATATTTAATATCAATTATGGCAAGTATCACAGCTACAAGTGCTGTTTGATCAATCCTGATATGGTGTGTGTGGATGCAGCTATGTCTGGCAGCTAGTACAAATGTCATTATTATTCTGTCGAAACATAGTTAATATCAATTATGGCAGGTATCATGGCTTTGAGTGCTGTTTGATCAATCCTGATATGGTGCATGTGGATGCAGCCATGTCTGGCAACTAGTACAAATGTCATTATTATTCTGCTAAACACAGTTAATATCAATTATGGCAGGTATCATAGCTTCATGTGCAGTTTGATTAAGCCTGACATGGTGTGTGTGGATATGCAGCTGTGTCTGGCAGCTGTTGTATGTTGCCGTTTACGTCTCCAGGAAGATGTGGGTTGTGGCTTGTGATTAACTGATGCTTGTGTATTAGGAAGATGCATTTGGTGTTTTAGCCTGGATCCAGGGGAAGGGGGTGGATAAAACTGTGATTTGGGATATTTTGTTTATACATCTGTTCAGTAAGAGGTAAGAAGGTTGGAAGAATGTGTTATCTCTTGTGGCGGCTTGTTGGAAGGTTTTTTTTTTTTATCTGTGTGCTTTCCGTTCTTTTCCTGGCTGCTGCCTCACTGAAAGGGAGGAAATTTAGGCTTGAAGTTGCAATGAAGTGAAGCTTTGCTTCAGGTGCATCGTGAGCCTCTGGTATGCAGTACACAGACACACTAACAGAAACAGATGCTCACAGGTTGCTCTGGTAATTTTAGCAGAGTGACAATAATGCTTAACGGCTCTGAGGAACCTCCAAGATTATTCTCTGCAATTAAGTTTTTGGTTTAAAAAAAAAAAGTATAATAAAAGGGCTGTTTTAAACCACATGTACACATATTGATGGTCTCCCAACATGCACTTAGCTCATTAAGTTGAATCTTGGTAAAAAAAAAAATAATAATAAGAGCAGTTTTATATTTAAAATGTATTTTTGTCCAAACACATTAAGGACTTACATAAGACTGGAAGTCTGAGTTACTGTGAAAGACTAGGAGCACTTGGTCTTGTGCAGTGCCCTTTGCAGTGGTCTGGGAGGTGAGCTTGCTCAGACGTGTTGGGAATATGGGGATAGTTGATTCTAGGGGTGTTAGGAGTTGCCGGGAAGTACGGGAGAGTCATCTGATTTCCTTAGTGGAAATATCTGTGGGAATGGAAGGTGTCTTGAGTTGTTCACTAGCAGAGTGGCTACTGCATGGAATAGGCTGGTAAAATGGAAAAGGGCAAATATTGGTTTGGATATTTTAAGAACAGCCTGGAAACACACCACATGAACTAGTGAATGGTATTCTGGATAAACTGGATGAGCATTTTTGCCCATGCTTGAAGTACTGATATTTGTGTATATAAGGATGGAAATATACTTATAACAAATAAAAAACAAGAAGGGTCTCATAATTTAAAGTCTATGGACTATATAAATATGCTTGGAAGGAGCAAATAATAAGAATAAGCATTACACCTTGTGGTCTCTCAAATAACTAAGCAACAGCCAAAAAAAAAAACATACACAATAGTTATGTAATGTATGATTTTAGTAAATCTAGACATAAAATATATAATTGTTATACAAGCCGAAGCAGTCTGCTGAATTTAGATATTAAAGACAGGATTTAATAACATGGGCTTGTGTATAATAATACTACTGTCTTAACTTGTCATACATGACATACACTACATTAAACATCAAGGGGAAGCATGATGATTTTCTTATATAAGTAAATATGCATAACAAGTCATGTAATTGCTTTAACTTGAATGATAGTTTTTGCAATTCATCTTGACTCTACATAATACTTAAGTGGTTACCAAGACAACTAATGTTTTATACATGACATCAAACTGACAAAGTTGTTCAAGAGAATCAATAGAAGCCTGAACTTGAAATATCACAGAATGTAACAATCATATTCTGAAGAAAAAGTATTAAATTGACAATAGATACAGTTTAATAACATGGGCTTGTGTATAATAACACTATTGTTTTAACTTGTCATAAATGACATACACTATATTGAACATCAAGGGGAAGCATGATGATTTTCTCATATAAGTAAATATGCATAAAAAGTCATACAATTTAACTTGAATTGGGGTTTTGTAACCCATCTTGACCATGCATAATACTTAAGCCATTACCAAGGTAACTAATGTTTTATACATGACATCAAACTGACAAAGTTGTTCAAGGGAAAGAATAGAAGCCTGAACTAGGAATGTCACAGAATGTAACAATCACATTATGAACAAATAGTATTAAATTGACAATACTCACTCAGTTAAACCTTTGCTGATTATACAAAATAGAATGTTGCCATTTAAATCTAAAAACTTTTAGTATATGTCATAAAATGGCAATTTATGAATATGGAAAGGGAACTTGTAATCATTAATCACAATAAGTGGATTTGTTGTTTTTAACCTATAGTTTCTCTCATTTTATAATAAGAAATGACAGATATGAAAATCCTTATGTGTAGGAAATGGGGGAAGAGGGATGCACTCATAATTAAAATGCACTAACTTTCATCAATGTTAACATAAAACAAACGTGATGCTTTAAGTAAGTTAACAACAAAATAATTACTTAAATGATGGCAAACAATGAAATATAACTTCTGATATATCCAGTAAAATACATTGTATTATAAACATTAGGTATAAATATTATTACCATCTATTTATATTAAGTAATAAGCCTTGAAAGACTTCATCAATAAGGGTGAATATGTTAAACAACTGTGTGCTATAATCTTTTACTGAGTTTTTATATATGATACATCCTACTTTACTATGATTTAATTGCTTGCCATCTAGCTTCCATGTAAATATTAATTGCTTATACAATAAGTAGACATTTATATTGTATTAGAATTCTGTCTAATCTACATTAATATTATATCTGTTCAAAATAACATAAATATTGCTTATTCCTGTTATAAATAATCTCCATATGATAATTCAATTTATGGAGCTCAGATGTTCTGGATTATCAAAGTATGAGTGATAATCTGATGGACTTAGGTTTATCCATCAGATTAGGAATGATTTTCATTCCATGGCTAGTGCAGATCTTAGTTTTGTTCACATATATTTATTTAAATTTATTTCACAAAAACATGTTTAGTATGCCTGACCAAAACATTACTTTATTGGTAAACACTCAAAGTATAAAACTGATAATTTCCTTTAAAAGCTCAAACATATACTTTATAGTTATCAGAGTAAAATGTTTAATAGTCACAATAAAACTAAAATACATAGTCTAAATAACCTAAGATGGATTTAACTGTATTAATCTTTAAATACCAATGGCTTAAACAATCCTAGCAAGAGATCAAATCTACTGGAATATTTAAAACTGAACAAAGCACAAATTGTCTTCCTTTAAGAAACCTATTTCAAAAATGACAATTACAAATGGAATCCTAAGGAATATATGACATTGGCGCAATCCACTTATAAGACAAAAGGGGTAACAATTTTATGGAAAACAAATGTGATTAACCCAGAAATAATTTATACGTATGAAGATAAAGAAGGCCTTATGGCATTAGTAATAGTTAAATGGGATCCGTACTGTCTATGGAACGACTGTTTCACCGAAAGTGAAATGGCCGAGCACAGTTTCGTAAAAGTGCTTTTCACTGAAAAAGCACTTTTGTGAGTGTGCTAAAAAAAAGAGAAAAACAAGGGGAAATGGATGTTGGTGAGATCACGGCACAGTGGGGATAATGGAATGTTACCTTTCCCCCACTGTAGTGTGATCTCAGAGTGAGAATATAAAAGTAGGGGGTGTGGGGGTACAGGGGGGCTTGCCCCCCCCTGCATAAATGTAAGTTCTGTATTTTTTTTATTTTATTTTTTTTTTTTGCACACTTTAGCAGATGTACTTTTTTGGTGAAAAGCACTTTTGCTAAAGTGTGTTTGTCTGTTTTGGTTTCGGTGTTGTGGGCATTTGGTAGATAGTCCTAGATCCAGTTAAATATAATAACAGAATATGGATCCTAGCCAATCTATACTAGTTCCCAGGCATTGGAACAGGAACTGTTAAAAAACACTTGGATTTAATTTCCAATAATTATAAAGGCATCTTAATATTAGGAGGAGATTTTAACTGTATATTTGATATTTCTGAAACTACAAATAAAAGACTGCTGCGTACATCTGCTGTATCAGAAGCTTTAAACAAGTTGGTAGAATCATTTCATCTTGTAGATGCTTTCATATTTAAAGAAGATAAATCTTTGTTGGTTTCCCTTCAAGATCACAGATTTGGTACCCAAACTAGAATAGAAAAAATATTTGCTGCCCATGACTTACACTCTAAAATCATTAATTTCTCAATCACTCCCTGCCCCTTTTCAGACTACAACTCATTGATACTAAAACTTCAAAATGGGTACAAACCATGAATGTTTAACTCCAGAATTCCAGCATATGTAACTAAAATTAAAGAGTTCAAACCCAGGTTATTATCTGAATTACAGTTCTTCTTAGATATTAATAACACTACAGAGATAAATGAAATAATGATAAGGGACTCATCAAAAGCTTAGATATAAAGTAAAACTCTAACTTGGTATTAAAAAACAAGAGAAAGGGATTCTGAATTATTAGATCTACAATCCAAACTTTTGTCAGTAAAAGCTGAAAAAAATCAAAATCATTTGGAGATAAAAAAGAGAGTAGAAGTATTAAACAATAAATACAAAGCTAGCTTAACTTTAGAAAAACTAAAAATTAATATCCTGGCCACTTCTTCCAAATATGTACATAATTTATCCACAAGACTCAAAATACAATCAAAAGCTAATAACATTAAAAGTATCTTCCATGAAAAGAAAGGTAAAAATATCTCAGATATTGGTGACATTCTTTATGCCCATAGAAATCACTATATGGAACATTTCTAAAAATATATATACATATCATTCAATTAAATCTAGATGAAAATGTTCTAATATAAAAAAAAGTGAAAAATTAAAACTAAATCTGCAAGATCTGCAAGCACCTATATCTTACAAAGAAATTACTGATGCAATAAAAGAGGGTAAATTAATAAAGCTCTAGGTATAGATAGCATAATTATGGAAATATATAAACTTTTTCCTTCAAAGATACTATCCCTCTTCCATAAAACTCTATTATAAATTCAATCACAGGCTTTAACACCACCCTCTTGGAGATATTCCTTAATCACACCAATCCTAAAGGAAAACAAATCCCCAAACCTGTGTACCTCATATAGACCTATAAGATATTCATGACAATATTAACTAACAGAATGAAAATACCACTATCCAAAACAATAAATAATGATCAAACTGGATTTATATATCATACACGCACACATGACAATATTAAAATGATAATTTCTCTTTTAGATTATGTTAATAAAGAAAATAAAGAAACACTCATAATTGGCTTATATATAGAGAAAGCCTTTGATTCCCTAAACTGTGCCTATTTATTTAAAATCCTAATGTTATTTGAATTTCCTGCATCCTTTGTTCATCTCCTAAAGAATATATATATATACAAATAATTTAGTGTATGTCAAGTTAGGTCATTTTACCTCTGAATCTATACATATAACAAAAGGCACTAAACAAGAATATCCCATGTCACAGATTCCATTTGCTCTGGCTATTGAAATATTGGCAGATTCAATTTGTAAAAATATAAAAATCAAAGCAATAGATGTATATGAGCAATACAATTCTAAAGAAATACTATTTGCTGATGACATATTACTAACATTATCTAATACAAAAAAGACATTAGAAGAATTAGATATATTAATTGACAAATGTCACATGACTTCAGGACTCCAGTTCAATAAATCAAAATAAAAGTTTTTATTTTTAAATAAAAAAAAATACTGCAGACTAAGGGGGATCACATCATAGGGAAACAAGAATCTACCTTACAATATCTAGGAATTGAGTTATGCTAGGATAATAATGAATTAGTCTCAGGAAACTACTATGATATCATCAATACAATTAAAAATCTCTGTGGAAAATTGGAACAAAATGATATTAACATTTGAAGATAGACTACAGTTAATAAAAATGGTTTTACTGCCCAAGATCCTATATATAGCCTTGGCAATACAACTATTACCAGAAAGGAATATACTTAAAGAAATAAATTAATGATTAATAAAAATTTTAAGGTTTCCCAAAAGAAACAGAATAGCTTTAATACATCATATCAAACCATGGAAACAGGGAGGATTAAACTTTCCTGATATAGAAACATATAAAAGCATCAATATCTTAAATAATCTCAGATTGGATAAGTCCAAATTACTCTGCAAATTGGAAAGAATTATTAACTGTAATATCAATAAATGAATTTGATTTACAAAAAAAATTCAAATAACAGATAAAAACAATTTACCATGGCACATATAATGTAATCGTATGCAATATAACATAACTAAACCCACTAAAACTCGTATGATTTATTATTACATTGACTCATTTAGGAAAATTATTAATGCAAATATAGATTTAAAAATCTGGTTTGATCTTTTAACACCATTTATAGTTACAAAGAACTTTCCACATAAAATATATAGAGAAATTATTAATTCATGGAACAGAAAGGATTTTTTGTTGGCTCCAATGTATCAAGGAACTAAAAGTTTTTGATATGCAAGCAATAAAAACAACATACAAAATTCCACAACAGGACTGGCTAACTTTACAGAGCATTCTGTCATATTCGCAAGATTTAAGTAGAATGATTAACAATTCTTTATTTAAAGAAATACCTAAATTTATGAAATACATATATGAAATCATATATAATGACTGACATAGGAAACAGTATTTCAAAATTTTACAAAATATTGATAAACTATAAAACAATACCCAAAACCTCATATTGGAAATATATAACAAAAGGACATTCAATACAGTTAACTGAAGATATTAAAACAAATATCTTATTATCGCTAAAATATACATTCTTTACACAATACTGGAATGTTTTTAATTGGAAATGCTTGCACAGAATATTCTTAAGCCCATACAGAATCAATAAAATTACGTCTTCCATAAAAGGAATATGTTGGAGATGTGAGTAAGTACATAATGCAGATTGGAACCACATTTTCTTTGACCGTGTTAAAATTAAGCCATTTTGAAATGGTATTAATGACTTTCTACAACCTTTATTTAATGAATCATTTTATTTAACTAAAGCTCTTGTATTGTTAAATGTGAATGTATATATATATATATATATATATATATATATATATATATATATATATGTTTATATGGAATTATGGAATTGGTTGGCATAACCTTGCCCATGCTACCCCCCCAAAATAATGCCTGAGTGATGTACACTAAGTCCACTTGGATCATTGATCTTATCAATTCAGTCTAGGGGTTTATAACCTTCCCCTATCAAACCCCCCAGTAAGGCAGCCCAATCCATGTCATGCCATGCTGTCTACCCTAACCTGCATCAAGAAAAGGCAGATGAATCAAAAGAGGGGGGTTACAAGGTAGGAGAGTGAGACCACAAGGATACTGACACATTACTTTTAAAATTCCAACTCATCTTAAGAGAGGAAGGGTGGGTATGTTCTCAGTTTAGCTGACTACTGGAGTTATAAAAACTAGCACAGTAGAAGTTTAAATATAGTACATCTAAGCTCTGCCCCCGTGACTCAGCTCAGCAAGCGACAAGATGCTTGATGACAAGTCACTCTTATCCCCTCCCCATCCTGAGTCAATAACCTCACAATATAATCATTGTGAACATTTTATTCTTCAGTTAAGCAGCTATTAGAATAATGTAACAACTTTTGTGACATACTTCTACCTTGATAGACATCACAATCATTACTGCACTTATGTATGGAGTCTGTATAATCTTGAATAAGCCATACCCACCAAATGATACCAGAGTGGTATGCACCAAGCCCACTGAGATCATTGATCTTACAATTCCAATCTGTAGTCCTATAACCATCAGCCCTGACTCAAGCTCCAGTGAGTCAGTCCAAACCATGCCAAGTTCCCTGACCCAAACCAGCTGAAGTACAGGCCAAAAAAACAAAAGGGAGAATGCAAAAGAGGAGTAAGTCTGTAAAGTGACTATCTACCCTTATGCTCCAGCATGCTGTACTGGCCTCCAACTTGATGGGAAATAACAGTAAAAACAGCACAAAACTGGAGTACAGATTACATGTAATGTATCTCACAGTAATTAATATTTATTAATCAACTAGCTTAGACATAATTTGCAAAAACAAATTAACTGCATTATAATAGTTAACAATTAACCAAAACACTGAGTAAAGCAGAGCATACAAATGATCAGTTACACCTTGAGTCTCCAACACAATTGTAAGAGATTGTATTACATATCTCTAAAGAACTTTGATGATTAAGCAAATCTAGTCCAAATAAATGCAGATGTACTCTATCCTTTATATAGAAATCCTCATCGGGTTTTGCTAAATATGGATATTCAATAGCATGCACAGCTAGAGCTTTGCATGACTTCTCAATGTGACTGCTAATGAACTGTCCTGAAAATCCCCTTGCTTTAGGGTTTATAGCAGCATATCATAGCAATCTAGTTATCAAAGAAGATGAAAATATTAGGGCATCTGGGTGTTGTGACCTTAAAGTAGAAATGCCAGCCATCACAATGGCCAAAAGAATCTTCTTATGTATTCCCTTCAAATCATTTTCTTTTCTTCATGAATAATTGCTGCTTTGGGACTAGGCCAGTGAGAAAGTAAATGAAATCACATGGCCCATAACTGCAGCCAAGATAAGTCAGGAAAACCTTATCAGTGGACAGACCAAGTACTTGGGTCCAAATGAAAGTTTCAGCCCTCCACACAAGAGGAAGCTCTCTTTGCTGCTCTTAGAATTAATGAAATAATGCCTTATGACCAGCAGAACATTTTTATCTGCAAATAAAAATATGCTGTTATTACCTTATGTAATACAGAAATGTGCTAGAAGCCCATCTGCCGGTTCTAAACCTGCACTCTCTGACCCTCCTGTGATAGATATGATGCCCAACCAATTCTAAAGGAGCACCTCAACTGTCCAGATTTTCAGAGAATGTCCAGATTTTTTCCTCATATTTTTGGTCTATCCCTCTTAAAATTTGTGGTTTTCTGGCAAATTACTGAGGATTTAAAAAAATAAATAATAACACTGATTTTAGTTTCAGACTTCGTATCCTTTAGAAAATGCATGCTAACACAAATTGCTTTATTCTAGCATTTTAAGTTTAAAGAAGGAATATTTAAGATGTGTCCCAATTTTTAGGTATTTTCCTGCCATTATTTTAGGCTTTTTCCAGATTTATTGGGCTGAGTGGTTGAGAGGTATGTAAAGGAGTATGGCGTAAAGCCCATAGGTGGAATGCCTTGATATATCAAAGCATTATGATATGCTGAATTGACATTTCTCATTGTAATTACATGACCTGTACTAAGCAGGAAAACCACAGGGAAGGGGGACTGTCTGATACCAGGTATACAAAACCATGGCATAATTTACAGGGCAGGGAAAATAAGCTCCCACCTTGCTTAAGCAAATTTGCTGCCCATGACAATTTTGATTTGTTTTGGATTTCTAAAACTAAATGGTGATATATTCTTTTCACAGTTTTACATCCTCCCAGTACAATTACTAAAGTAACTAATTTACTCTACATGCACCTGCATATAGTCATGAGAAAAGAGTCACCCAAACTATAAAAGTGTGGAAATCCCCAGATATGGCCAAAATACCTGACATAATGGTTCCCAAAAAATGTCTGGTATGGATTTCCTGGAACTGGATACTACTCCTTTTACATCGCCCCAGACAGTTGTTGGTGATGTCGGGTTGATTAAAAGAATGGACCAACTAAACTAGTACTGCCAAATGAATACAAATTGTACTAGCTGTTTCATTCATCAGACACCTTTGAACTAAGAAATGAACAGTAAATGAAATGGAACATTGTCTTTCGTGCCAAGGAGGCCAAGTTGGAAGGCCCTAAATGCACTAAGAAATGCAGAGTATGATTTCTCAGTACTTAGAGACCATGACTAGGACAAAAAGTTGAGAGCTAATCTTTGCCAACTAACCAGAGGTCTAGTGGCACAGCTGTCCTGAACTGGTGTGCTTCCAAAGCCAATTGATGAAATCCAGAGGTCTGAAAACATGACAAACTATGAGCAATAATAATGTATTTTCCAGGGATGTATTTGGCAGTGTAAGTTAAACTGATCTTTCAACTTAATAATACCAGCAACCTTAAAAAAAATGAATGCACCCATTTAGAATAGGAAGACCTATTCACTAACCTTTGTACCACTGCTTGATTGTCAGAATAGAAAATTATCCTGTTGTTAGCAAAGTGTTCCATCTAAACTGATAATATTTCCAGAAAGATTTTCTCCCGTCTTCTCTCTTCAGACCAGGAAAGGGACCATGCCATTATAAACTAATGACCTGGAAAGTACTCTGCCATATCTAGCCTTGCAGTTGCATTTTGAACAACTTAAGAGTCTCATGTGACACCTAGTATTTCTGACAGAGAACTACCTCATTAAAATTGCCCAGAAAGGACTTCTATAGATGGAGATCCTTTTTTATTATAGCTGGGATATAGACCCAGTGATACTTGCTCTTACCTCCCTTCAGCATGTTGGAAACTCCTCTCAAAAAGGTCCTACCTGGAGAAATAGCTAGACAGGCAAAATTAAGGAGACCATGCAACTGCATCAACTGACTAACCCTGTGTTTCTCCACTCTTAGAATTCCTTTGATGGTAGCCCTAATACATTGTAATTTGCCTTATGGAAAACTAAAAGCTGAATTGGGGGTATTGATTTCCAAACCTAACAATAACCTAGTAGAGTCTCTCTGTAATATCCATGGCCAAAGAAACACCCAACTTTTGACAATACTAATGTAAATTTGCATTCCTTCCCTGCCCCCCTCTTCTCCTTTATCCACTATGAGATAATCATCCAGATAGTGAATGACTGCTTGGGTCAGCAGGCATAAGGTGCTGTGTTACAGATTTCAAAACCTTGTATAAGCTGCAGTGCAGCCCATTGGTATAGCCTTGCCAGTGCAATATTTCCAATAAACAAAAACCCCAAGAGTGGCCAATATTGCTGTATTACTGGGAGGACTCTGAAGACAGACTTGAATAGCAAGTTTATCAAGCCAAGTTTCTGAAAATTTCTTAATTACCTGAACTTCTTGGTCTAACAAGGAGGATCTCACTTTGGTTTGCCCTGTATCAATAAAGTCTCAACTGAAGTTCCTGCAGGGTGGGTTAGGTGGTGGATGAAATAGAATTACCCTCCCTTCTTTTTTAAGTCTATTCCAATGGGGGCAATTTTAAAAGATTCCCATGGCAGTTAGACAAAGAGACCTGGGAACCATCCTTCCTTTTACTCTGCCAGAATTAATTAATAAGTCTCCTTTGTCCTCCACATTACTGAATGTATTTTCCTGACCAGTTTTGCATCCATGTGACTGAATATTCATCAAAGAAATGTGAAATAAAAATTTGAATTAAAATGATGCAGCTCTCCTGTTGGGATATTTATTTAGCTCCTCCTCTAGAATCTTGACATGGATTGAGACATGGTACTTAATAAGGACATGGTTGCATTTGAAAGGAATTAATCCAAATTTGACCATGAAAGGAACCCATTCTTTTCATTAACATGTTGACAGCTAGAGGAAGGCTTGCCACTGATTATAGCCTGCTGCCCATTCTTAGTCCTGCACTTGATTGCAGAGTGGTTCCTGCCTCATGTATGAGCAAGTGTGTACAAAGTAACAACATGGTCATGAACAATTGCCACTGTTAAAGGCCCAGCAAAATTTAAACCTGCTCCGTGTGCTTTGTTGTGAGCTAAAAGACCACACTTTGTGCAGGATAACCCTAAGCCATGTATCTGAGTGGCCTTGTCTGCTGCTTGTAGTTTCCCAAAGCACTGCTTATACCAGGACCAAGTTGTTCTTCCCTGGGTGTGATGTGCCTCCCTGATTGTTAAAAATAAGCCAAGAGAGGCAAGGCCTGCCACAAGTCTTTCTCTGCTATTATTGCCATGTATGCCATAAAATCAGCTGGTCAGTTGTCCTTATTCTTTATGATAGTCTTTGAAGAGGCCATTTTCCAGAGAGCAGTCTAGGTGATTGACAAATCTTTGGATCCAGTGTTTTCAACCTCTATTATTCTCCGGATGCCATTGGCATCTACTAAATTGAAAACATCATATAATCTGTGTTAATAAACTTGCCTTTAATATTGCAAGTCATGTGGGCTGTAATATGAGCTCTGGGATAATACCATCTATGGACCCTGTTGCAACAGAGTTACCAAATGTAGACATACGATCCAGAAACTGAATCAGCCTTTGTTCAGGTGGTTGAAAATCTGCCTTCTGAAAAAAATAGGCACGTGGATCCTGTGCTCCACCTAACATACTAATGGATGAATTGATTCTGTCCACTTGTCCTAACTCAGTGGAATGAACACCAATAGTGAGGTGACTAGACCTGAAACCTTTTTCCAGTATAAGGTCAAAGACCTTATTTTTAACCTCACCTGGGAGAGATTCTAAAAATGCTTCCAAATATTCCTCTATTTACTGCTCCCCATGACACAAAAAACTCCCCTGCTACTTCTAACTTCTTATTATCTTCATTGTTTTGAGTAGGCTCCATGGGATGGAGTGTAAAATTTATATCTAAAGTCAAGGAATCTGAACTATCTGTTGATGTTCATCAAGTGTATTTCTCAGGTGGCACTACATTATGCTTCTGATCAGTTTTGCTAGCAGGTAACACCCTTTTTTCTGTTCTGTAAAACACTTTCCTGGCCGTGGGCAGCTTCCAAATCTACAAAGAGCTCTTCAGCATCAGGAAATGTCCTTGCCCACCTGGACTTAAAAGCTTTCAAGGAAGTGGAACCTGCTGAAACAGTATATACCATTAATACGATGAAACATATTAAGATAATTGGATATAGTAATATTACAGTAAAAGTAACTAAAATTGTCTACATTTTCTCCACTTAAGTAAAGCATTCTACCAAATCCCAATTGACATGAGCAACCTTTCAAAGCAGTGAGCATGATTACCATGGTACCACTCACTTTGTAGGTAATTAGTCTGAATATTTTTAGATCAGAGTAAACAGAAAAAAAAATGGATCTGTATTTCTAGCTTGCTCTCAACAAATCATAGGTAAATGTCAACAGAATCAGGAACAAATCTAGAAATAGTCAGGGACAATCAAGGAGAGTTTGAAAATATTAATACTATTAACTTCAGACATTGATCAAATGAGAGAAGGTGAATCAGTTACACATTTCCTGTAGTAAAAGAAGCTTATAATTCTAAATACTGTAATCATTTTTATATGTAATTCACTACCTTATTTCCAGAAGTCACTAGTGTAGAACTACACTGTGAATCATCTGAAAATATAACAGATTATGTGGATTAAAGAAAATGTGTATACCATATAAAATAAATCCTTTAACTGTTATGAAAAGCAGTACACAGCTCAAGAACTATGAAATGTCCAAAGTACTTCATTCATTCAACTAAGACAAGAATTCAGCTTAATATAATTCTGAATCAAGCATTCACCTTGTGAACCCGTTTCCTTTTTTAAATAAATGATAATATGGCAACAAAGAAACTGACCAAATAGAATCCTAACTAAATTAAATATGTTTTGACTATGGAACTGAGCGGTGCTTGAGTCTTAATCTTCAGTGCCAAGCCCACACATGAGAGGCACCCAAGGATGATCCTCTGCTATGGGAAATCTAAAACACCTTGTCATAACAGAGTCATACTGGTTGACTGAGAGGAATTCCACTTCAGAAAGCTTTTACTTGACCCTTAGCAGCTCTTAAGCTGACACATACTGAACAGCACATATTATCGCAAAATGTTCAGATTTTGGATTAATTTATGTCTGTCCCTCATAACTCATGATTGTCTGGCAAATCCTGAAAACTGAAATCTAACATAGGGACCATTTCTGTTTTAGACTTCCAAACAATGAAAAATTCACTCAAACACAAAATCTGTTTTCGAGCGACTAGCTTAAGTTTGGAAGAGCAATATTTAAAACCTGACGCTATGTTTAAGCACTGCTTTCAGCAATTAGAAAAGAGTGAGAATTAAATAAAAGTATATCAGTTTTATCCGCAGTGCTGGTGCTGCGGTAGCGTTGTCGCCTCACAGTAAGATGCTGTCCGGTTCGACTCTCAGCTAGAGCGTCTTCTGCGTGGAGACATGCGTGAATGGGTGTACCTTCTTTGAAGGTTGTGCATTAGGGCTGGTAACTTGGTATGCAAAAATCAACTACCAATCATTAGCGGACTGGAGTTCCGCTGTGGTGACCCCTAACCGGAAAAAGCCGAAAGACATAAACATATCAGTTTTAACAGCTACTGTGCTCCTTTCCCCAGATAGAGCATACTAAAGAGTATCCAAGCAGGACTGAGTCCAATATATTGTAAACACCTGGTTAGCATCAGAAAATACCCTAAAATTACAATACTACCCTGAAGAATCCATATACTGTCTTAGAGTAAAATTGTAATTTGTTACTATAATAAAAGGTCTTTTGCCTGCATCATAATGATGACCTCTGTCTTCAGCCTACGAAAATCCAGATAGAGACACATATAAAACATGGTAATTCTAAATTACTTGCCATAAAGCAACCAAAACCAAAATAAGTTTCCAGATTATTAAACTGCAGGCTTTAAAAGTACCATTATTTAATTTACAAAATAAAGGCAATACAATTTGCTGGCTAAACATCCTTTAAACAGCCACAAACCTTGGATCTTCTCTAGCCAAGAGAGGCTGTAATGATTGAACCATGGGAAAAAATGGATTGATTTCCTGATAATTAGACTACTGAACATTTTGCTATATTCCTGTTTTTCTTTCTTGTTTTGAAAGGCCACTAACCCATACAGTCAAAGGTGGACAGCTCCATGAGTTGACGGTAAATATGGCCAGTGATCATAGAGAACTTCTTGCAATAGCACTGTAGGCTCAGCACAGCCGACCACTGGAGTGATGGAACCCAGCATGAGAGGAACTTCAATAATGCTGTGTAAGCCCTGCCCCATAACTTGGCTCTTCAAGCAACAAAATAATTGCTGGCAAGCTACTCCTGTTATTTGTTAAATCAAATGCACTGGGAAATGTATTTATGCAGAATGCAGACAGACTTCTCATTGTAATATGCAGCTAAATAATCCATCTATAAGTTTGACAGAAAGTACTATTTCTGCGTGTGCTTTGCAATTCTCTTGACTTTAATCCTTTTCAAGTTGTTCTTTCTGAATCTTCAAATATGGATCCTTTTCTGCTTCTTCTACAGTGATTCTACATCTTAACATAAGATACACAGATTGCAAACAACATTCTCCTTTGAATCCACTCAACAAAACCATTACCCTTGCAAAATACAAAATCTTGATTATTTTCAGCTGGAATAACAGGGCTCACCTCTTGCAGAATGTCATCTTTTTTTTTTTCAATAATATTTTTTTATTATTTTTCACAACCATATTACAAATTCACACATTATATACAATATATACAAAATGCTTCCATTGGTGAATTTCACATATATATATCAACCTCATGTATTGATCAAAGGTACAGCACTAACAATCAAAAGGAAAATAATAAAAAAAAAAAAAGTCCAACATTAACAAATCCAAGCCAACAATCTGTCTTTTATGTACATTTTCTATCTAATCTAAGGTTGATTTAGACTATATTCTGGTTCCCGAGAAAAAGTGGATAGTAACCTCTTAAGCCAAAATAATATTAAAAATTTGCTCACAGATTTTTATGTTGTTGATATTTTTCTTGTGATCACTAATTAACAGTTTATGTGCTAAGATGTGTTTTATTGCCAACAATCTGAAATTTTCCCACGATGTCTGGGCTGGGTTCAACCAATTTGTGGCTATATATAATTTCATTAATAGGCAAATATTCATAATTACAATCGTTTTTGATTTATTTAGATTCTCCGGGGGAATATGAAGAATCATAAACTCCCAAGAGAGTGTTAAATTTTGGTAACCCATTTTTGTAACTGCAATTTTAATGAATTCCACAATTTATAAATGCACTTACAACTCCAGAACATGTGAAGCAAATCTGCTGTCTGATCAAAGCAATGTGGGCATATGGGTGAATTCTTTGCATCAAATTTGTGCAAAGTGAGACGAGTATAGTATGCATTGTTAAATATCATCAGCTGCGTAAATACCAATTTCTGAAGGATACGGACTTTAATGTTAATTTAAATGCCTCCAATATCTTATTGTCGTCTGGGAATATCAATTTCTCTCTCCAGTAACTCGATAAAAGAATATAATTATTATACTTCCTCTCTTTTATCAATTTATATCCTCTTGGTTATATATTTTCTATCCTGCAACAGCGCTTCCCATAGATTACGAGAAATGATTAAATCTTCCCTTTCATTTCAAAGTTGTTAAAATAGTTTATAACCAAGTCTTTTAGCTGTCTTACTATAATTAAATAGGAAATAGGGAGTTCTATTTCTTTTAAAATATCATGTACTGGTACTCCTAGAAAAGGATATAAATCGAGTACAGTTAACTCCATGATTAAAGGGAATTTCTTTAGATCAATCAATTGACCACCAATTGTTAAATTTGGGTTCCTATGAAACGGTTGGAAAACCATCATATATTTTAGTAAATTTAAGGAAGCGAAAAGAGTTTGAATTGCCATTACATAACTTTTGATGTGCTCCATTAGCTTATATTTACTCATTGTCAAATTATTTAAAAAGGGTAATGCTTTAGCGTTGACTCCCACTTCATTTATATGCTTGTACGTTAAGAGCACCCATTTGGGTGTCCATTTTCTATTATCACTATTGAAGTAAGACGTCTTTAAAATCCTATTGGCCTGAATCACTAAATAGTACATTTCGAAATCCGTAATTCCAGCCCCCTTATTTGTTGGAGCCATCAATTTTTCATATGAAATTCTCGTCTTCCTAGGTTCCCAAAGAAATCTTCCCAATCTTATATGAAGCTGTTTGAAGAATGTTTTGGTAATTCTGAGTTGTGCAGCTCTAAAAATATATAACATTCTAGGAAGAACATTCATTCTTATGATAGCTGCTCTTGCCATCATCGGTAACTTCAATCTACTCCATCTTTCAAGATCCAATGTTATTTGATCTGTAGTTGACTTTACATTGTAAATAAAAAATCTCTATTTTCAGTTGAGAAGACAATTCCCAGATATTTTATCTTTTCTTCCGTCAATACTTGTCCTATTAATGGTAGCATTGAAAAAGGTGTGGGTGTCTTTAATGGGAATATTTTAGATTTTTTAAAATTTAGCTTGTAATTGGAAATTCTCTCAAAGATTTCTATTGCAGCTAATATTTTTCAGTATCGGAAACAGGTGTGGTACAATATATGTTTAAATCATCTGCATAGGCAGCCATCCTAACCTTTATTCCATAAAGTACAGGAGAATTATAAAAAACATTTTCCTTAAGGTGTAAAAATAAGGCTCCAAGTAAAGATTAAATAAGATGGGAGATAATGGGCAGCCTTGTCGGGTACCATTTATGATTTTTATCCTATTCGAGCATTCGTGATTTATAAATAAATTTGTGTATGCATTTCTATATAGTATCCTTAACATTGAGATAAACTCCTGCGGTATATTAAAATAAGGTAATGTATCAAATAAATAATCCAAATTAACCCTATCAAATGCTTTCTGAGCATCAATAATTAGGGCATACAAATTCAGGTTTTTATATTTCGCATAAGAGATTAAGGTATGGAGCATTAAGGTATTATCAGTGGTCTGCCTCCCATCCATAAACCCCGCCTGTTCCTCTGATATTATTGGGTTTATTACCTTTTTCAGCCTACTCGCCAGAATGGATGTCATGATTTTCATGTCCATATTCAAAAGTGATATAGGCCTGTAATTATCAGGATTTTTGGAATCACCTTTCTCTTTTAATATCAGAACTGTCCTTGAGGCATTAAAATGAGGATCATTAATTCTATTTAGAGTGATATAATTAAAAGTCTGTGACAATACACTGCTCAAAATCTCACTAAAAGATTTGTAGAATTCGAGGTCAAACCATCTGGGCCTGGGGCTTTGTGAGGCTTCAGTTTCTTGATTGTTTCGGACACCTCCTCAACTGTAATCGGTTTGATTAAATCTCTATGAAATTCCTTGTCAATATTAGGGAAAGTGATTCTCTGTAAAAATCTTTTCTGTCTTTATCTTGCAAGAGTGTCTGCTTCTCACCATAAATCTGATTAAAAATTTTTTCAAAGGTCTTCATGATATCCGCCTTGTCAGTATATGTAGTATTGTTATAGTGTATTTCAGTAATTAATCGTGTTGATTTCATCTGGTTAATAATACAAGCTAATGCTTTCGAGAGGAGTTGAATATGATTTGCATATTTAACTAAATTTCTTTGTTCATAAAGTGACAAATTTCTATTATGAAGTAAAAATAGTTCTTTTTGACATCTTAATAGCTCAGTTTCTGTCTGTTCATTATAGTTCCTCATCAAATCTTGGTCCAGTAATTGAATTTTAGTTTCTAAATCCAATTGAGTCTTCTTTGTAATTTTTTATAATATGTAGCTTTTTGTATAAATAGTCCTCTTAGCCTTCGTTTTAGTTGTAGCCCATTCTATATCTATTGGGTGTCTATTTTGGGAAATATTGTTTAATGACTGTTTAAGTATCTCCTTGACTTCCATTAATATATCTTCCTTGGTTAGTAAATATGGGTTCAAGGACCAATTATACCCTCAAAGCCTCTTAGTATCCATATTACTACTGTTTAAGGTTAAAGTTATCTTTGAATGGTCTGAGAGTTGTCTGACTTGATTAGAAACACTAGGGTCAGCTGAGATCAACACCTCTGAAATTAAGAAAAAGTCAATTCTCGACCACATTTTATGGCAGGTTGAATAATAAGTAAAATTTTCTGCTTTCCCTTGTGAGTGTATGTGTTTAAAAGGGTCATAGAGTTTGAAATCCATTTTCAATTCTTTCAATGCTACCATTGC
The DNA here is from genome assembly GCF_019279795.1 of Protopterus annectens. Taxonomy (NCBI): domain Eukaryota; kingdom Metazoa; phylum Chordata; order Ceratodontiformes; family Protopteridae; genus Protopterus; species Protopterus annectens. The sequence continues at coordinate 184,595,594 of NC_056729.1, forward strand.
CTGTTTACTGAATGCTGAAGAAGCACCCAACTTGTCTAATTTATGATCTTGATAAGAGTTCCAGTCACCTCCCAACACTATATAGCAATTATTGTATGACTGTAAAATGGAATAGATTGAAGCTATGAAATGATGCTGATTAACATTAGGGGCATATACACATATTAGTACTATAGGTTTATCATAACATTTGGATGTGAGAAGGACCAAACACCATCTACCCTCCTGATCCATTTTCACATCCCTAATATCTCCCTGAAAGTGATTCTTAACTAAAATTGCCACCCCTGCACTATTTGTTGTTCCTTCCGCTGTCACAATCTTTCTAACCCATTTCTTATCCTTCACTGACTTCCACTGATCATTAGTCATATGCTTTCTTGTAATAAAATACAACATGCTGATGATTTGAGAAACAAATGAAAAACAGCTTTCTTTTTCATGTTCTGGAGTCCTTTGACATTCCAAGATTCTATTATCCACATTTAACGTTCATTAGAAATATAACTCGATATCTAATCTCTTTGAGCAACCTTAGAATAACATAAGTTGGCATATCATCAATTGTATGGAAGCAAAACTGCCATCCTATCCCTACCCAGTGCCTACCCACTATTCCTCTGGACCAGGATGAACATAGGTTTTTACATTACTGGAAACCATCTGAGTAACTAATCTACTAATTCTATTATTTAACAATGAAACCCCATGCAAAACACCTACAACAACTACTTCTACGTCTACAAAGCCTAATTCTGACATTCCCTACTAAACACTACTTATAGGTAACTACAGCTCTGTACATATTTATGGATATACAAATAAACTAATTGTACCCTGAGATTCTAATGTACTTCAATTCACTTCAGCTTTATATTCAGCAATAGCAAATAACATTCTAATTTGTTGTTTTATACAGTATTAAATATTAGTTGACATAGAAAGCAGACAGTTATTTAACATTTCCCAACATCCTGTATCTACTGAATAAAATGATCTAACTACTTTAATCTGCTTTGTTCTTCCCCTACAACTTACCTACTAACATATTAATATTGAAAACCAATGCAGTTCAAAATAAAACTATAATGGCACTTTCATTTGTAATAACCATATGTGAATAGGAGAGGAACCAAGGGGTTAAAATAAAAAAAAAGAGAAAAAAAAAGCATGAAGGGAGCACAGCAAAAGGAGAAGAAATAAGAAAAAATGCTTTAAATTACACATAAAAAAATAACTTCTTTTATGTTCTTTTATTATTATATGCACATTGTTTAAATCTGATCAACTAACCATTTTTACATCATTTATCAGTTAGAAATAATACCATCTATCTACAGGAATAAAGGAAAGGAGTAAAGAGAAGGGAGATATAGGAAAAAAAAGAGAAAACAAATATAAAAAAAAACTACAGTACCTTATTCTGCCACTACACATAACCATCTCCTTTTTTAATACACAATGCATTTCCACAGCATTTACCTGCATCACTTTGACTTCACACACTACCTTACAGTCCTTTTCCTGCAAAATAAGTCCAAACAGGTTTCTTTTTACTTCGCCAGCAGTTCCTCTTTCTTCTCAGCTATTTAAACTGTAAAGGCAGTTCAATCAACTGGAACTACAAGATAAGAAGATAAGAAAATAAAATTCCAGGCCTGCTACAAGAAACAGAACAGACAAAGGATTTTAAAGCCTCAGATTGTCGTAAATGAAACATCCCATTCTCCCTGGTGCTGCAGAAAGCCAAAATGGACTGTTCACATTTCTGAAGATGGGAGAGCCTTAAAAATCTTCAAAAAAGTAGGTCTTGCTTCTTTCCTTGTGCTTACAGAGTATTTAATGCCATCCACAGTAAAAATTAGGCTATTAGGATATTTCATTTGAAATCTGATATTTTTGTCAATCAGAAACTTACAATATGGAGCCAGCATTTGTCTAGATTGCCTTATTTGTGTTGGTAAATCCTGTGCTATAGAAATTTTATTATTTTGCCACATTATAGATCCACCAGATTTTTTAATAGTTAACAGTACTTTGCTCACATCTTGGTAGTTCAATATTTTAACATAAACAGGTCTGGGTATATTTGAAGCCTGAGATTCTCTGTATGCTCTATGCCCTTTCTATGACCATCTGCTTAACAACCTCAGAGTCCTTGAGCAGTATTTCAAATATTTGTGTAATAGAAGTGATCAGGTCATTATATTGAATAGATTCTGGGATCCCTCTAATGATTATATTGTTACGCCTGGATCTTGCTTCCAAGTCCAGAATTTTATTTTGCATCATTTGAATGTCAGTTCCATGTGTCTCTGTTCTTTTAGTGAGCATTAATATATTGTCTTCATTGGTAGCAATTCTAGTTTCTGCTTTCTCCATTCTTTCGAGAATCCGATTACGTGTCACTAAATGAAAGTATTTGAGATGTTAGCTCTTTTAAGGCATCCTGTATAGGTAGCAATGCTGATTTGATTTCTTCCATTGTGACCTGTTGATCAGATTTTGTTGATGGCCCTGTTTTTGCAGTCTCTTGCTGTTTGATAGTTTTCTGTTTCTTGATTAAAGATTCTTTCTCCGGTGACTGCAAAGCTGACAGCTTGGTTTTGGAAGTTGTAGTTTCCATATTTTTGTCCTCCTTTGACATTTCGAAATTCTGCACAAAGATTTATTTCCCAAAGAAAAGTTACAAAAGTGAGATCAATCAGTCCTTTGTTTGGTGCTCTGTTCAGAGTCAACCTGACAATCTGATCCAATCCTGCTATTACCAAGTATTTTTTTTCGATTTTTCTTTCTCAGAACCAAAAGTGACTTCTGGTCAATTAGTAATAACTGCCAATTAGTTTGTTTACTCTAAGTATAACTCCACAGGGTTGATTTTTTTTCTCAGGTATTTGAAGAGCTGAAGTGCTGCAGTGCTTATAGAATGGCAGCCATCTTTGTTCCCCGCAGAATGTCATCTTGACCAGCCTCAATTCTTATGATCCATGTCCAAAGACATCATAGGGACTGGACTATCTACTCTAGCTATGTTATTACAAGCACACTAATGTTTCCTTGCAAAAATCCATAGCCATTGTCAAGTTCAGGTGTTGATATCATATCTCCATCCTTGGCAGAGTTCACTCAATCACCAATCTAGGTTCCTCCATTCAAAAACAAAAAAGAACACTGTTCTTTCTATAAAAATATACATTAATTGTCTAGAATTATTCCTGAACTCTGGATATCAGAAATACACAGGAAACTCAAATTAGCAGGCAGTTGCGAAGTAGACCTCCAAATACTTTAATAGATGTTATAACAGAAGCACTCCGATACATAGTAGAATCACTCCCTAAAGGTTATCTAATTTATAGTTATGTTTTAATTTAATGCATATAAGATGACTTACTCCACCCGAATCTGTTAGGTACAACTATCATAACAGATGTGAAAATATGTGTAACAAAAACTTGAGTTTTACTCTACACTGAAAATTAGTGAGATGAAAGTCTAGAATCTATATTTCATGATTCAGAGCATATGTAAATAGATAACAGATGGAAATAAACTAAGAATAACTAGATAACAGGTAATATTTTGTTTGCAAAAAAATTTGATTAATAATTAAATGATTATGTATATATTAAATGCAGCAGGTTTGAGTATATGATTTAATAGTAATATTTATTTGACTTATTTTATGCACACCGTTGTCTTATCCTTTTATAGAAATCCAGAGAAAAGTGATTACAATATCAATCACTAGGTAAATTACCTTTTGTTAACCTCCATTTGAAAACTTTGTTTAAAAGGAGATTCCATACTCTTGACTAATCAAATAATGAGGTGCAAAATAGGCGTCATCGCTCATAATTATAAAAAAGTGATGCTGTGCATTCAGTTGAATTCTGTGGCAAGATATTTGACTAGCGTTACCCTAGGATATGCTGAAGCTCTACTGATAGATATGGACTCCGTCTGCCAAGGCCAAGCAGCTATTTAATGATAAATCATCTTCCTATCTAAAGGGAAATGGATATGTGCAATAGTCCTGCAGTGTAGTCCGACATTTATGCTGTTGTAAGTCTAAACATATGAACTGGGAATCAGCTGACAGTAACAAAGTGCAGAGATAATTTTCAGTATCCCTCAAACATTTTATTTTCAGCCACATTGAATGTCAAACCTAGCAAATACAGAAAGCAGTAAAGTCTCAGTAGGACTACAGGCGTGCAAATAACAAATATGAGAAGGGCTGCAGAGTTATTAAATTGTAACTGCGCTGCTCCACTGAAAGAAGTGCTATCCATGTCTAGGGGATGATTTTGTCATGCAGGTCATCATTTTTACTAAAGGAAGCATTCTGATTAGCCCTCAAATTACAATATTCTGTGCTAAAATAGTCTCCTGCTTCATTTGGCCAGTATTCAAATCTTTCTCTTTTTGTTCATATTTTTAATCATATCTTTCTCCTTGCCATTTATCTCTTAAAATGTACCACTGAAAGTTATCACAGAAAGAAGGATAAACTGAAAAACTGCAGATTAATACCTGCTTAGTTCCAAAAATAGTACCTGGTGTTAGAATGTTCAGGAAGCAGATTAGCACACTACGGTCTGTTATATATTGGCAAAAAGAAAAGGCAAAGCAATCAGAATCATGTTAAAACAAACTGTAATCTATTGTTGTATAGATGTAGAACATGCTATGGAATATTTATCATTTTCAAATGTATTTGAACTGACCCCTCAGTGACCATGGTATCACAACTACTTAAAATGTTATTCCTGAACAAAAAAATTACAATGTCAGAAAGTACAAAGTCATGTTAAGAAAGATAATTTGTATATCAGACAATATATATTCTCAACATGTTAGAGAGAGAGAGAGAGAGAGAATTTACACGCATTTTTTTTTAAACTTCTTTTGTCCTTGCCATGAAGATTTATTGAAAAATACTGAGGATGGTTCTACAGAATTATATGAAAGAATACACAGACATATACATACATTTGACAGAAGACAATGCCACTGTGCACTGCTGCATTACACATCACAGATCTATCAACACATCTCACACACTTGCCTTTTTTAACAAGGCAAGAGGCAAAAAGATGGGAAAACCATGACTGTATCATATGCAGTCTGGGAGTGTTCAGTGACTCAGACAGGGAGGAACCAGTGAAACAGAGTAGCAGAAGTGGTAGATCATGAGCCAGTGATATGCAGATCATGCACCAGTGATATGCATTTGCCTCTCCCTCTTTGCTTCCCCTTCACTGTGAAAAGAGAGGATTTACTATTACATGGGAAGCTATAACAGGCTTCAGCAACTGTGAGTATGCACATCAGCTGCTGGAGGTGTGTACACAGCCATAACTTAGATAATTCTTCATATCTTTTGATGGAAAAGCTGGATGTAGTGATGAGGAGCAATTCAGTATGGTTATGGAATACGCAGAATAAAAAAAATGATAGCTATGTCAAGAATCTCAATGGCAAAACCCAGATCTGCTCTGAGTTACAGCACAACAGCATGAAAATTACAGAGCCAACTGATATTGCCAACATCCTGACAGACAGGTTCAGTGCTACCTTTACCCCCCCTCACCCCCTAAAGGGCCCATATCTATACAAGAAGAATGCAGACTCCCTGTAATCACAGCTACATAGGTAAAAGCTGCACTCTCTAAAGCCAAAAACACAGCATCCATGAGACCGGACAACATCACAGGCTGCATTTTACACGAACTTCAGAACAAACTGGCTCCCCACCTAAGCACCATGTTCAGTCATAGCCTCACATCAGGCTTTGTGCCCACTGAATGGTGCAAAGCAACAGTTATCCCACTCCACAAAGGGGGAGCCACCACTGATCCCAGGAACTATCACCCTATTATCCTGATGAGCCTGGTCTCTAAAGCCATGGAATGTATCATCATTGAACTCATAAACAAAGACATTGGTAACCTCCAAACTTTGGACCCCACCCAGTTCGGTTTTGTAAAAGGCAGATCATGCCTCCTGAACCTGGTCGACTTCTTTGAAGCTGTAGACAAGGGTAATGTGGTTCACACAGCCTATCTTGACCTCGCCAAGGCATTCAACACCATCCCCCATTCTGGAATTATAGTTAAACTCACTAAACTAGGTATAAATCGCTACGTCACAAGATGGGTTGCCAACTGGCTCACTGACAGAACCCACACTGTAAAAGTTGCAGACTCCAAATCTGACTTCAAACCAGCGACAAGTGGAATACCACAGGGTTCAGTCTTGGGACCTCTCCTGTTTGGTATCTACTTCTCTGAAGTACAGGCTAACACAGTAGACCTTTGGCTAATGAAGTTCTCAGATGACTGCAAACTAGGAGCGATAGTCGAGTCCCCAAGTGATGTGGACATCCTACAGAAGGGCCTCACTGAGACAGATGCCCGGTGTCAGTGCCATGGCCTCAAGCTTAATGCCAAAAGTATATTGTCATCCCCTTTCGTAAAAACTCTGTACACAGGAACTACCACATAGGTGGTAGTCTACTTAATGCCAAATGTGTGATAAGAGACCTTGGGACCCAGGTGGACAGTAGTCTCTCCTTTGATAATCACATCACTACAGTAGTCAGGAAATCCTTCTATGTGGCACACCTCATTACAAAAGGGTTCTCATCCAGGAAAAAAGAGGTCATTGTTCCCCTCTACTTGACACTCATTAGACCCATTATAGAGTATAATGCCCCTTTTGGAATGTACCTCACACGACATCCGCAGCAGCTGGAAAGGCTACAGAAGTACCTCACAAAGAGGATTAATGGCCTCAAACAGATGCCCTACACTGACCATCTCAAAAAACACCAGCTTTATTCTGTAGCATATCACCTACTCCGTGGTGATCTCTGCCTAACATATAAAGCTATGTCAAACCCAGATCTGTTGGGCATGCTACACCTAAAGAAATCCCAATCCCTCCAATCTACTTGCTCTAGGGACCTAAACCTTGTCACCACAATAAATATGACATGCTGGAGGGATGGATTCCTGTCCCTGAGACTTCCCATACTCTGGTACAGGCTGCCCATCAATGTCAAGCAAAGTTCTTTATTAACACTCTTTAAGAAAAATCTTGATGAGTGGATGGGAAATAGGAAATACACCCTGGGATCACTTCTGTGTCTCTGCTTGACAGTGGCACAGGAAAATAACTTTCTTGGGTGGCGTAAGCCAGGGAACCTTGTTGGCTAGGCTTATGTGGGCCCTTGGGCCGATCGCCTAGTACCTACCTATGAACCTATGAAAATCAGAGGCGGGACATGGGTTAACAAAGGAGGGCATACAAGAGGTATGTTGGAAAAGGAAAATCTGAGGGACAGTCAGAGGTTTATGGGCATTTTTTTTTCTTTTTTCTTTTTTTTTTTTTTTGGTGATACTAGGACACAATTTTTTGAGAATAAAAGGAAGGTAAAGAATGGAAAAGAGGAGGAGAAGGGCAACACAGCAGGTATACACATATAACACATATCAGAAGACATGAAAGACAAAGATCAGAAATAAACAGCAAGGAAAGGTAAGGTACACACAGATGGCACACTCTACAACACGGGCAATGGAAAGTTGACAAACAGGGTGGGGATGCATACCAGCCATGGTGACTTGCAGATATACATATGTACCTATGTACTATTATGGTATGACATGTTGCAAACTGTGTGGCAGTCATACCCAGATATATATGACTGATAGCATTTGTGTGTTGTAGGCTAATAAATAGGGATCAGAGTACATATTGGATATTGAATCCAATACCCAAGTACTCTGTTAGCAGTGCAAGTATAAGCCAAGCAACAGCATAGAGGAGCAAACACAGCCCCTGAAGTGCTGGAGAATACCAGCAGAGGACAGAACAGAATCTTTGAGCATTCACATGAAAGGCAAGCAATCAAGCACAGTGCCAAAGAGCAGTACAATAGCAAACAGCACACAATAGCTGCTACTTACACGAGTAGGTGTACACAGCAAAAACAGATATGTAATGGAATGTATATGCGACAGACATATGCCATGTTAAAGGCAACATACAGGTGTAGATGTATATGCATGCCCTTTATTGGCCTAATAGGAAACTATTGGAAAGCAAAGTCAATACACATTCAAACAGCAATGGCATGCAATAATATATATTCAGTAATTTACAATTACTACTATATATCAACTATAAGGTTGTACACATGAAGTCTGAAAAAGTACATTGGTTAATATGTAAGACACAAGTATAACAACAACAATGATGTATTGCAATCAATAGCCTGCAACTTGTGTGCATATGTCCTGCATCTGTCGAATGCCCAAAGAGCTGGCACAAGTTGACCTTCAAACAAAATGACTACATGAAAATTAACAAGAATTCCAAGAAAAGTGAACATATACCATGCATATGTGCAAGATATGTGACATACCTACAAAGGTGGAAGGGAGTTAACAACATGGGTCCATATCAAGGAGGACATAGCAGCAAAGCTTCTTAGGCAAATGATAAAGCAAGTAGCACTAAGGGCACACATTGCAAATTCAGGTGTATACCACATAAGGTGGTGTTGAAGTCAACATAAATTACACTGAATCGAATGGCTAATTTATATCACACAGGCATATTGCATTGCCAACGTCAACAAAAATTGCCATGTATAAATCTCACTGACACACACACTATTTCCCTGAATGACGCCAGCATAGCCTTTGCCATATCTTAGAAAAAATTGCCAATCATGTCCCTCACCTGTGTCGGAAAGACTTCATCACCTCCAGGATCAGTTTTTAATTATCATCTTCTGGTGGTGCAAGGCAGCATCTCATCTGGGGTGCAGCAGTGATAATGACACATGCAAATCCAGCTTTCCCCTCATCATCATCATCATCATTTCCATCACTGTCATCAGAGGACTTGGGCAGTGGTCTGGCATGCACTCGTCTTTGTGGACTGATGGGTAAGCATTCACAAGTCCCATGCTCTGTCAAGGTGACTCACATGACAAGAAAGAAAGTGCATATGAGTACCTGCTACTAAGTGATTACATAACATACTCACTGTGACATAATTCATGGGCAAAAAACAGTCAGTATGAAACCTTAAAATAAGGAATGCCTGTAGTCAAGTGTTCCATCATATGCAATGTAAGTCATTAATCAAAACCATAACAATGAAAACCACATAATTCGGGCTACAGATTTCTATGAAAATCATGGCTCACATTAAATACAAACTGATGTGCACATCTGAAGTCTAATAGACATTAAGTACTATCCCATTGACATGTAATGCCTGCATATGAGAATAAAAGGTATATCTGCATACCTTTCATGTGTCTTTAAAACCACATTCTGAGATGACATGGCCTAAAATAATTATATGTAGTAGAACTGTAATAAAAAAATATTGCTGCAAGAGGAAGGATCTTCATGCACATGACACATTTCTTATGTCCTACTATCTATATTTATGGATGTTTTCAATACAGTCCCATGTCAGGGCAACTGTATTGATAACAGAATGTGAGCAGGTTACTCCAGGCTATGCCAAGGCATGCATAACATAGCTTTCCAGTGGAAATAATGCCATTACCTGAACACTTGTTTATCAACCATCATTATGCATGACAAGCATGTGCACAGCAAGCACAATTAGATATCCTGACATTTGAAGACAAGCATGCCATGATGCTGTGCTGTGCAACACTCACATATGTCAACCCTGCAAAACAACACTATGAAAATGACAGCATAACACAAGTACTGTGACCTGCAGTGCTTAATACTGGTGACATATGCGTCACTAAATTGGCCAGAGGTCTGTCTGAGATAATATCACTATTTCCATGTTTCCTGTCTTATATGTGTACCTTGCGCATCTATGTTGGCATGTGAATGCCAACTGTAACCCGGGTGTCTGTGCATCTGATGTGTCATGTGAACAGCCTCCAATCAATATATTGATATAATGAGAATATAGTGAGATGACAATCCAAGGGGACATATAAAAGCCATATACCAAAGAGATGAGCAAGACAACATGGTCACTGGCTGAGCCAACATCAGATCTTTGGAATGCAGCAGAGTATTTTAGTAATAATAGACAATGATGAACACAGTGACAGCCTGTAATATATGGGAACATATGTTGCATCCTACAAGCAGCATTGTCCATCTACTAATATATCAGTGAGCTACATGCATTTATTAGCAGTCGTTATGTATGACTCTGCAAAATGCAAACAGCATGATGTTGATTGCTGACAGACATGCTAAACAGAAATGCCAATGTGAACAACTATCCCTAAACACAAGATAAAAGCGTGTTGTAATCAGATTGTCAAGGGTGTTACAGGCAGATGAGATATCTGTGCTGAACTGATGGGCATGTCAGACATAGTCCCCCAAGAACAGTTCAGACACTGAGACTTGAAAAGGCAGGCTATGCACAACAGATACATCACTGAACATCACATACAGACATACAAATATGCCAATACCTGAATTACAAGCAGTAGCCAAGCATTAATAACTTATATGTGAACCATCATATTCCAAATCACTGTGACAGTTACACGTAAACATATTTTTTATGTAATTCATACCTGTAATCACAGCGATTGTATAACTATTGCAAGTGCCTTACAGATGCATTATGGGTATTTCTGCATTAGAATTAGTATACATGGTTGTTGTTTGTCTTTCGGATTTTTCCCGGTTAAGGGTCGCCACAGCGGAACTCTGGTCCGCTAATGATTGGCAGTAGATTTTTATGTGCCGTGTTGCCAGCCCTGATGCACAACCTTCAACAAAGGTACTCCTATTCATGCATGTCTCCACACAGAAGATGCTCTAGCTGATAATCGAACAGGACACTGTCTTACTGTGAGGCGACAACGCTACTGCAGTACCACCACCGCAGTATAGAATTAGTATACATGGTAATACAAAAAAATCCTCTTACAATGAACAGATCTATTTTTGTTAAAAAAATGTTAAATAGTAATCAACATACCTCTGTCCTTGCACTGCCATTCCAGCCTGTGCATATGCTCATTGCACAGGGCCTAATTCCTACTGCGCTCTTCATCACCTGCAAAAAGAAAAAAAGTATGTATGAATGATGTATGTATAAAATAACAATGAAATACATTGATTATTTCAGGTTTTCTAATTTTTAAATAGAATAAAATTACAGAATCTGTATACACAATCTTGGATATTTCACACACACACCATTAGACATTGGAAAACTAACAAATACAGATCAGTGGACCTGAGATTCAAAGCTGCAACTCTCAGATCTCCTCACACTCTAACCCTTACAGCAACTTGCTTAGCCTATCCATCTTGGCTGAGATTGCTTGAAGGGAATGCTGTTAAACAAATTAGAGGTATGAATGTGCAGGGATGAGGTAGTAATATGGGTTACAGCTTACACTTTACAAGATAATTAAAATAAAAAATACAGTGTGCTGTCCGTTTAAGAAAATAAAATTGCAAGCATCAATGCGTGCATGTCAGCACAGTGGTTACAACACAAAAACACAACTGCAAAATTTCATATGTTTAACCGTGGAACACTGTCATGTAACACATAACTACTCTTAACAAACAACTCCTATTCATCACATGCACACAAATGTAGTTTAGGTGGGAGGACAGAAAATACATACATATATTTTGTTGTCACATTACAAATTATGCATTAAAACTATCCCTGACATCAGTTGATGTGATTGTACTACAGTCAAAATGTATATCTGACCATCTCACTGACTCTAAATATAAGTATGAGAAAGGTGATGAACTGGAATTAATAAACAATGACACACTTATACATTAAATTTAATTTGCCAATGTAATCCTATTCCACATTATTTTTGCAGAACTATTCTGGCATGTTCAAAGCTTTATACATAGAACTGTAGTAAAATAGCTGCTGTTGGCAGAACATTATGTGCAATGGAGATATTCATAGAAATCTGACCAATAATGTTTAAAATAACTGTTAATATCAACGAGCAGGTATCTATACAAGCTTTTTCAAAAATTTTACACAGGCGCAATGACTACAATTTAATGTAAGATATCCCCTGAGTGAACTTAAATCCAAAGTTACCCACTATATATGTGATTTACAGGCTGAGCTAACACACAGCACAATACCTTCCTCCTTAACAAACTACTGTTGTGTGCATCCATATTTCTGTGGATAATGGAAGAATGCAGAAACATCCGACACCTAAGCAGTATAGGCCCTCATGGTACACACATCCACCAGATAGCATTAAGTTTTACAACATTGAAGATATGGGCAGTGGTCTTGTGCTAAACAAATGTGACTTTAATAATACTGTGCACTTTTTAAAACAGAAAAGTCTAATGGATGTCTATAACAGTTACTATTCACACAGAAACAAGTAGCCTGAGAGATACTCTCGAAGTATTATGGAAAACAGAGAAACGTGCAGTCATCAGAGGCCTGGCGCTATAGGCATCAGTGATACACAACCATACTGAATGTGTAAAATAATGTACTTATATGTTGTAAAACAGAAACCTCTAAACTGTTTATTAGTGTGTACATGATAAACAATGTTAAACCCCCTGGGAAGTGAACACAATTACAGGAAGAACATTAATCTTTCCTTATTGATTATCCAGATGAGCTAATTGTCAGAACAGCTTCACAATGGTTTAAAAAGGCATGTATCAGACATATATGTCACAGCTATATTTCTGATTACCTTAGGAGTGTACAACTTTGCTTAGGATTGTGACACATACTGTAGGCATCCACAGGTGTCTCTGCTTCTCAGTGACTCTCAGATGATCAGTATCCCTCTGAAACAGGTCATCACAGAGGTGGTGAACCTGCACTCCAGTCCTGTAGATTCCCATACAGCATTAATACTCCTTCACAATCCTGTTCCATATATTGATCATTGCAGTGATCCATGGTCTTGCTCTCATGTGATGCTCCACTCCAGCGTAGAAGGTCAGCATTTGGGTGGTCTCCTCCTCAGTTTAATTGACTGCATGGACACAAGAAGTGTCCTGGAAGTAGCCATCTCAAAGATAATGTTGATAAGGTAGCTAGATCAAAATTCAATAAATTGCTCACTGAGGATCCACTCAGTTCACAGGCAGCAATGGACTGATCTGTAAATGAATAAAAGTCACAATTTAAAAGCAGTGATTATGGGATGATATCAGATCATGGACGATAATGGGCACATGCTACATATGGTCCCTTTTAATGATACCTATTGGGTATTTGTGGGAAGAACATTCTTTTTACACTGAGATGTTGGTTAATGATCCGGATTTTGACAACTTACGCAGATGTGTATAAAGGGATTTCCAAAACTAATGTTAATGACCCTCATTAATAATGCATGGCACAAATGGGACTTAAAAGCTGTATGCACATCTTACTTTCAAGTATACCTGACTCATAGGTAGCTGTAAAAGTAATTTTACAGCTGCAAGCTTTGCTGTGGTGTGATATGGTTCTCTCCTTATAGACATATGTTATCATTATTCCTTAGAAATGTATGTGTATATGCTTAGATTGATGCATTTAGAGAAATATGTGTGCAATATAATGTATGTGGCTTACTGTAGGGTGTAGGATTGACCTATAAGCATTCATATTGGTATATCTGAATTGCTAACAACCACTGCTTCCCCATATGCAGATGTACAGAAACATGTAAGCAGCTCCCATGAACAATACATGTTGACATACTTACAGATTTTCCATATACCTCGCTGGTGGCTTGATCCAGTCTGTAGTTTATGTACAGAAACCTATGGGTTTTCATATGTTCACAGGTTCATAGGTGTGTACTAGTCTAATGGTCCTGGAGCCTTTGCAAGCCTAGCCCATAGAAGTGGCATGGCATTGTGCTGCCTGACATTAGTTTTCAATGCTTCTATCAAGAAGAGCAACTGGAGTGATCCCTGGGTTGAATTTTCCATTTCCCATCCACTCATCAAGCTTTCTCTTGAAGAGGACCAGTGAGGTGCTCTGCTTGACAGGTATGGGAAGTCTATTCCAGAGCACGGTCAGTCTCTGGGTTATGAACCTGTCCCTCCAGCATGTTCTGTTGATTGTGGTAATGAGATTGAGGTCTCTGGAGCATGTGGTGCAGAGGGATTGAGATTTCTTTAGATGTAGCATTTCTAACAGAGCTAGGTCAGACATGGCTTTTTAAGTCAGAGATCACCTCTTAGTAGATGATATGAGAGAGAGAATAGCTGGAGTTTTTTTGAGTCTGTCCATGTAGGACATGTGTTTATGGCCTATATCCTCTTTGTGAGGTACTTTTGTGGCCTTTCCAACTGTTACATGTGTCTAGTGAGGTACATGCCAAATGGGGCATTATACTCGATGATTGTCTAATAAGGGAAGAGTATAGAGACATGATGACCTCTTTCTTCCTGGATGCAAAACCTTTGGTAATGAGATGTGCCACATATAAGGACTTTCTGACCACAGTGGCAATGTGGTGGTTGAAGAAGAGGTTGCCGTCAACCTGTGTCCCCAGATCTCTTTTAACACCTTCAGGGTTCAGTGGGCTCCCATCAATGCAGTAATTAGTGGGAACAGAGTTTTTCCCCAAAGGGGATGACGGCACATTTTTTGGCATTAAGCTTAAAGTCATGGTTTTGACACCAGTCATTGGTCTCACTGAGGCCTTTCTGTAGGATGTCTACATCCCTTGGGGAGTTAATAATGGCTCCCAGCTTGCAGTCATCTGCAGACTTGGTCATCCAGAGTCCCTCTGTGTTGGCTTCGACTCCTGAGAAGTAGATCCCAAACAGGAGAGGACCCAGGACCGATCCCTGTGGGACTCCACTCATGACTGGTCAGCAGTCTGACTTGGGGTCCGCTACTTTCACACTGTTGGTTCTATCTGTGAGCCAAATTGCAACCCACCTAGTGATATAGGGGTTAATGCCTAGTTTGGTGAGTTTATCAATAATTCCTGAGTGGGGAATGGTATCAAAGGCATTGGCCAGATCGAGGCAGGCTGTATGAACTGCCTTGTCCTCATCCACAGCTCTTGTGACTGACTCAAAGAAGTCAACCAGGTTGAGCAGGCATGATCTACCTTTCACAAAATGAAATTGCATGTTGCTATGTAGTATGTATCTGTAGCACTGTTATGGATACGTATTCATTGATGCTTATTAAAACATGTATTAGAACTATTGCCTTAATAAAACTAAATCCGTGTTTATGTCTGCTTACCATGTACTGTTCATGGTATGCTTATAGATATAGAAGCTTTACGACTATTTCCATTAGTTGTTTAATTAATCATTTTCAGATACAATCTGATAATGGGGATAGCACTCACTGCTCAGTATTGATTTTTATCATTGATTTTTATCATGTATAACAGTTCATGTTAATATAACTGGTTTTATTACAAAGGTTGCCTGTTTAGGCACTAACTTTACAGCTAGAGCATGTGTGTGACAGCCATCAAATATTTTGTTTTACACATATGTTATGTTTAGCATGTTAATATGAACTGCATGGAGAATGCATGGATTTTGTTGCACAATGCTTTTGGGTTTGAAACCCCATTACTGTCATCACTACTACAATGGGGTTCAAATCTCACAGGTAGCCTGTACAGATAATACATGTTCCCCGGGATTCATGAAGCTCGGCGCAAGGCCAGTGTAAGGCTTGCACCGGCGGTGCAGTGAATAGTCAGCGTAGCAGCGCCATATGCATAGTAATGAGTGTGCGACGCAACCACAGACACTTGCGGAGGGCACGTGAGCGAGCCCAAGTAGGATGCGTCCGGAGGCGTGGCCAAGCTGGCAGGCGATGAGCAACCTAAAGTGCTGACTTCCACAGTCCGCCAGTAATAGTAACCGCACCAGCCAGGGCCCGTGGATAATGAAACGTACGCAGACTATGCAACATAGTACCCGTTCACACAAAACGGAGAACCAAACATTAACCCACGAAGTCCTAAGTGTACCCATCCAAGGAACAAATGATACGCGTAATACCGTGTCCGTCCCGCAATGCACTGTCAGTGGGCATACCCAGTGAAGG
This sequence comes from Protopterus annectens, assembly GCF_019279795.1. Lineage (NCBI taxonomy): Eukaryota > Metazoa > Chordata > Ceratodontiformes > Protopteridae > Protopterus > Protopterus annectens. Next base: position 184,611,686 of record NC_056729.1, read on the forward strand.
TGTACCGCAGCATGTCAGCGCGCCGCACCGACATAGAAGTAGAAACATGGGCATGGTCACCAGCAGTAGTGAGAGTACACAGCCGGGTAGCCGTGTCGATATAACAACAAGAAGGAAACAAGATACCCTAAACACAGGCAAACATGTGCATAGCAACATGTACTACACCCAGCAACGTGCTCGTCGCATACACATAGGACGGCGTATGCCTAAGCGTAATATCCAGAAGCGGAACTCATGCATGCAAATGTAATACACAACAGCCCCGTCATAGCATGTAACCCGCACCCATATGCGACCGTGCACCCAACCCAGCTAGCAGCCTTGCGCAGCTACACACCTACACACAATGGGCATACCTGAAATGTAGTAAGAAGTATTGTCCTAGGCAGTGCCACGCAGGCAAATATGTACCCCACATGTTAACATCCCACCTCAGGTACAGATATCCAAATGGCTGCATGTGAATGTGTCGGCAGAATGAGTACATCCCGCATGTGGTATGGACCTGTTGAAACCCCATAGGCGTGCACACGCCACGGTGCCCATAACTGTACACATCTGGACAAGGCGGTATGTTCAGCCACCGTACCGATGATTAGCTATGCAGGCATGTCAAACACAACACATATGGCGGAACATCTGCCCACCAAGCAGGACGCCCCAACAGGGTGCCACAGGCACAGAAGGGGAAGGTGGGACATCACACGTTGAGAGTAGCGTTGCCGGACGGCCAAACACCCATGGCCAACGCAAAGGACGGAATAACATGTATATGCCTGGATGGATGGGTATGTCATAGCATGGGAATAGGCCAAGCTATCCACCATAATAGCCATGTGTACCAGATACAAACAGCCAGTAACACGCAGTAGTAATGCAGGAAGGCATACACGACTGTGGGAATAGCACAGGACATATGGCACGTGCCAAGTGTAGATGCATGGCACAAATGTCCAGGATGGGGCCCCCTGCAAAGAGGAACATGTGCCAACCCCACCTCCCACAGATGTACCGGCAGTGAATACACATGCCAAACACACACCAACACTACCGTCCATCCCACAACAGCAACGGAGGCTGGTCAAAGACCACCATGATGCGTGCACAAACAGGGACATGTGGAACCATTGCCTTAACACCCCCCCTCAGGCCAAAGAATAATAGAATGGACATATGCATGTAATGCTGTGAAGGATGTGTGGTAGTCCTCAGTATCACAGAGGTAGGTACACAGATACACTGTAATCAACTGTGACGTATGTGTACTGTAGACAGCATACCTGCAGGTAATACATAGTTCAATCACGTGCCACAGAAATATACACATAAGAATGAGGATAGGGAATAGACAAGTGTGAATGGGACAAACTATGAACATAGGTTCATAGGTCCATAGGTACAGAGTAGGCTATCTACCCAAGGGCAGCCATAACCCTACTACCCAAGGGCAGCCATAACCCTAGGCCACAGTTATGTTACCTTTGCCAACCCTCCAGTCTGGAGATAAAATGCCTATTATATTGCTGTACCTCTGTCAAGCAGTGACAATGATGTAATCCCTGGGGTATATCTGCAATCATCCATCCAATGAACAAGATCCCCCTCGAACAAGGCTAGCAAGGTTCTCTGCCTCGCATGTACTGTGATGTTGTTCCACAGCATAGTGAGTGTCTGGGTGATGTATGTGTCACTCCAACACATTCTATTAATGACCGTGTCAAGGTTCACGTCACCTGCCCTTGTGGTTCTGAGGGATGTAGATCCAGTAGGTGAAGCATAGTCATCAAATATGGGTCGACATGGCCTCGTATGTCAGGCACAGGTCACCACTGAACAAGTGGTATGTGACTGAATGGAGCAGGAGTCCTTACAGTGGGGCAGCATAACACAAATCCCTGACACCCTGCATCTGTCTGACGATGAACCTATGGGGCCTTCCCAGCTGCTGTAGGTGTCGGGTCAGATACCTTCCGAACTGGGCAATGTACTCAATCATAGGTCTAATGAGTAATGAGTACAAGGAGACAATGACCCACCCTGATCTAGATGTGAATCCCTGCACGATCAGGTGGGCAATGTAGAAATTCTACCGAACCACCATAGCAACGTGTGTGTCGAACGAATGGTGACTGACAACCTGGGTCCCCAGATCCCTGGTAATTCCCCCCGTAATCAGTGGACTGCCACCCATATGGTGGACAGGGGTGACCTTGTTCTTCCCGATGGGTATGACTATGCATAACCCGGCATTTAGCTGTAGGCCATGTCCCTGACAGCAGATATCCATATCTGTGAGGCCCCTTTGAAGGATATCTGTGTCAGATGTCCATCCCACTATGGCACCCGGTTCGCAGTCATCTACAAACAATGTCAGCCCTAACCCCTGTGTGTGCTTGTACTTTGGAAATGTAGATGTAGAAAAAGAGTGGACCCAGGGCAGAGCCCGTGGGACACCGCCTGTGACAGGCAGTAAGTCTGACATGCTGCCAGCAACTATGACCGCGTGGGTTGTGTCACCTAGCCAGTTTGCAACCCATCCTGCGATGTACATGTTCACATCCAAGCCGATGAGTTTATCAATGATACCCGAGGGGGTATTGTGTTGAAGGCCCTTGCCAGGTCGAGGTAGGCTGTATGGACTGCATGACCCTCATCAATGGCCTTGGTGACTGTCCCTAAAACGTCAACCAGGTTTTAAATGCATGATCTGCCCCTGACCAAGCCAAACTGGGTTGGATGCAAAGTATGCAGGTCCCCTATGTCGTCATCTATGGGCTGCAGTATGATCCTTCCCCATGTCTTTCCAGATAAGGCATCTCATGCTAATGGGACGGTAATAACCAGGGTCAGTGGAGGCGCTGCCCCTGCGAAGTGGGACTACAGTCGCCGTGTGCCACAACTTGGGTACGTTACTCGAGGTGAGGCTAAGATCAAACAGCTGTCCTAACTGTGGGTCTAATTCCTCAATGAGATCGCGGAGTACACAGTCAGGACACCAGCTGGTCCCATGGATGCTGTGTTCACTACCTTGGAGAGAGCATGTCCCACCTGTGCGGTACAGAACATTCAGGGGCCACAATCCGCTGGTACAGACATCTCTCCATGTGGGGGGGGAGGGGTGGAGTCATCTTCACCGAACCTGTCAGCCAGTATGTTGGCAATGTGTGTATGTTCAGTACACTTCACATCATTGTGAACCCAGTCAGAGCATATCTGGGAGTTACCTCCCAGGTGTCCAGCATAGCTAATGAAGGCCGTATGATTGTCTGTCGAGTCCTTGGACATATATCTGTGGAACCTGCCCCGGATTATGTCATGAGAGCTTGTAGCTCTTCACATATAATGAGCAAGGGTGTCATACCCCACAAGGAGTCTGCTCTGTCTTGTAGTAGCCACCTCCTCTCATTGTACAGCTTGGGTATGGCTGGGGTACACCACACTGGATGCTTGGCATTGGTACAAAGAACCACAGTTGGGTAAGGGAATGCCTGATCCATGCAGTCCTGTAGGTGCCGGTAGAAGGCATATGTAAGTGATGCAGTGGCTTGAGTAATGTTGACCACTGGCTAAGGGTCCTGAAAGGAGACCACAGTAGTGTTTAGAATTGTGAATTCGGCCTGTGAGAAAGCCATGTGTATGGTAACTGGCACCACCCACAGCATCGTATGTCAATAGCAGAAGCTATTGTCCAAATAACATAAGATTAACTTTATTATTAAAATATGTATTACTATTCATTTAATGATATGTTTCTGCTAATTACATTTGCAAATGCCCGGTAAGACCGGGCCAAAGTGCTCGTGATCCACCTGTTATGGTGGTGACATTCTGACAAGAAAGTGGCGATACTTCCCTACTGGGACCTCTGGGGATTATTTAAAGCAGTTGTTAACCTGCATCATTGGATGTACACCATTTGGTCTCGGTTTTGGAAAACCTGGTTTACGTAGCACTACACACTATGGGTAGTCAAGCAGACATCCATGAATGGGGAACATACAGCAGCAGTCAAAACCACTGGCCACATGGACACAGTCCGACAAGTTCTACACTTTACATATGCACATTGGTGTCCATTGTAGGACCCAAAAATTGTCCTGTACGGAATACTAATCCAGCCTTCATCATTCAACCAGGAGAAGCGACAGTCGTGACCACGGCACAGCTAGACATATGCACCACCAGCGTGTTTAGTGTTGGTGACAAGTGTCCATGAAATGCAGGACATATGAACAGAAAACCCCAGACTGTCGAGTCCATAGAAGTTCGTCCACATCCCAGTCCCGCACACATGAAGGATGTGTAATGGGTACTACCGTCGTACACAGCACTCAATCTGCCAGCAGGAGAATGGGGATCACTCGCTTCCATACTGCGGAACAAATGGGCGACCTGTGGAACACATATTAATGGCACACCAACAACGTCAACTAGGAAGGTCATAGGATGGTTAAACATCTGTCAATGAATAAACAGGATGTACATGTTTTGCTGGTGTTATTATGACAATATAGTGGCGGATATTTCCTATTGGGCCGTCTGAGGTTTATTGAAAGCAGTCGCTAACCTGCATCCATGGATGGACACCATTTGTATTCAGTTATGAAACACCTAGTTTTCGTAGCACCACATAATATGGGTAGTCAAACAGACAACCCCGATTGGGGAACATACAGCTGCAGTCAAAACCACTGTCCAGATGGACACAGTACAACAAGTTCTACACTTTACATATGCACATTGGTGTCCATTGTAGGACCCCAAATATTGTTCCGTACGCTATATCATCCAGCTGCTGCCATTCCACCGAGAAGAAGCGACAGACGTGACTACGGCACAGCTAGACATATGCATCACCAGCGTGTTTAAGGTTGATGACAAGTGTCCATGAAATGCAGGACATATGAACAGAAATCCACAGATTGTCGAGTCCATACACGTTTATCCACATCCCAGTCCCGCACACATGAAGGATGTGTAATGGGTACTGTCGAGTGTTGCAGCCATGGGATCCTGGGTATGCAGAAATGGGGCTCGGTGTTGTTTGGCAGATAAGCCGTTGTCCCGCCCCGTGGGAGGGATGTGGGTATAGCACATGCCTTACCCCCCACTAATAATGCAAAACATCCACCGGAGAATGCTAAATGCGGCTGTGAAATGTGTACAGCCCTATACCAGTGTCCAGTAGGCAATTCCCATGGACGGACAAACGTACGGCCAAGATGGCACCCATAACTGCAAACCCAGTGGAATTACACAGCTGCAGTAAAGCATAACACAGGAAATACAGTTGGGAACTACAGTGGACACTCCCCATACAAAGTCAGACCGCCGTGCGAATACCAGCGTACGCAGCACTCAATCTGCCAGCACCAAAATGGGGATTACTCGCTGCCATGCTGCGGAACAAATGGGCGACCTGTGGAACACATACTAATGGCACACCAACAACGTCAACTAGGAAGTTCAGTCAAAACCACCCGCCAGATGGACACAGTCCAACAAGTTCTACACTTTACATATGCACATTGGTGTCCATTGTAGGACCCAAAAATTGATACCTATGGAACATCATACAGCTGTTATCGTTCAACCAGAAGAAGCGACAGCCGTGACTACGGCACAGCTAGACACATGCACCACCAGCGTTATTAAGGTTGATGACAGGTGTCCATGAAATGCAGGACATATGGACAGAAATCCCCAGAGTTCCAAGTCCATAGAAGTGCGTCCACATCTCAGTCCCGCACACATGAAGGATGTGGAATGGGTACCGTCGAGTGTTGCAGCCATGGGATCCTGGGTATGCAGAAACAGGGCTCGGTGTTGTTTGGCAGATAATCTGTTGTCCCGCCCCATGGGAGGGATGTGGGTGTAGCACCTGCCTTACTCCCCACTAATAATGCAAAGCATCCACCGGATAATGCTAAATGCAGGTGTGAAATGTGTACAGCCCTATACCAGTGTCCAGTATGCAATTCTCATGGATGGACAAGCGTCCGACTAAGATGGCACCCATAACTGCAAACCCGGTGGAATTACACAGCTGCAGTAAGGCATAACACAGGAAATACAGTTGGGAACTACAGTGGACACTCCCCATACAAAGTCAGACCGCCGTGCGAATACCGGCGTACGCAGCACTCAATCTGCCAGCAACAAAATGGGGATCACTCGCTGCCATACCACGGAAGAAATGGGTGACCTGTGGAACACATACTAATGGCACACCAACAACGTCAACTAGGATATGTAAACTATGGCGTTCCCAACTTCCCACTTATAAAGAAAACATGCTTCAATGAATACATAGGGGATCTACATGTTCTGGTGGTGTTATGTTGACAATACAGTGACGGATATTTCCTACTGGGACGTCTGAGGTTTATTTAAAGCAGTTGCTAACCTGCATCTTTGGATGTACACCATTTGTTCTCAGTTCTAAAACACCTGGTTTATGTAGCACCACGTAATATGGGTAGTCAAACAGACATCCGCGATTGGGGAACATACAGCAGCAGTCAAAACCACTGGCCAGTTGGACACAGTCCAGCAACATCTAACTTTACATATGCACATTGGTGTCCATTGTAGGACCCAAAAATTTATCTTAACAGAATTCCATCCAGCCGTTACCGTCCACCAGATGACGCGATAGCCGTGAGTATGGCACAGTGAGACATATGCACCACCAGCGTGTTTAAGGTTGATGACAAGTGTCCATGAAATGCAGGACATACGAACAGAAATCCCCAGATCGACGTGTCCATAGATGTGCGTCCACATCCCAGTCCCGCACACATGAAGGATGTGTAATGGGTACTGTTGAGGGTTGCAGCCATGGGAACCTGGGTATGCAGAAATGGGGCTCGGTGTTGTTTGGCAGATAATCCGTTATCCCGCCCCGTGGGAGGGATGTGGGTGTAGCACATGACCTACTTCCCACTAATAATGCAAAGCATCCACCGGATAATGCTAAATGCAGGTGTGAAATGTGTACAGCCCATACCAGTGTCCAGTAGGCAATTCCCATGGATGGACAAGCCTACGACCAAGATGGCACCCATACCTGCAAGCCTGGTGGAATTACACAGCTGCAGTAAGGCATAACACAGGAAATACAGATGGGAACTACAGTAGACACTCCCCATAGAAATCAAGACCACCGTGCGAATCCCGCCGTACACAGCAAGCAATCTGCTAGCAAGAATATGGGGATCAGTCGCTTCCATACCGCGGAACATATGGGCGACCTGTGGAACACATATTAATGGCACACCAACAACGTCAACTAGGAAAGTCATAGGATGGTTAAACTATGGCGTTCCCACTTATAAAGGACATCCTTCAATGAATTAGTAGGGTCTACATGTTTTGGTGGTGTTAGTTTTGACAATACAGTGGCGGATATCTCACATTGGGACTTCCAAGGTTCATTTAAACCAGTTGCTAACCTGCATCGATTACACCATTTGGGTTCAGTTCAGAATAAACTGGTTGTTGTAGCACTACATAATATGTGTAGTCAAACAGTCATCCGCGATTGGGTAACATACAGCAGCAGTTAAACCCACTGGCCAGATGGACACAGTCCAACAAGTTCTACACTTTACATATGCACATCGGTGTCCATTGTAGGACCCCAAAAATTGATCCGTACGTCACATCTACCAGCTGCGATCGAGAGACCTGAAAGGAGTGAATAGCCGTGACTACGGCACAGTTAGACATATGCACCACCAGCGTGTTTAAGGTTGATGACAAGTGTCCATGAAATGCAGGACATATGAACAGACATTCCCAGATTGCCGAGACCATAGAAGTGCGTCCACATCCCAGTCCCGCACACATGAAGGATGTGTAATGGGTACCGTCGAGGGTTGCAGCCATGGGATCCTGGGTATGCAGAAATGGGGCTCTGTGTTGTTTGGCAGATAAGCCGTTGTCCCACCCCGTGGGAGGGATGTGGGTATAGCACATGCCTTACCCCCCACTACTAATGCAAATCATCCACTGGAGAATGCTAAATGCAGCTGTGAAATGTGTACAGCCCTACACCGGTGTCCAGTAGGCAATTCCATGGACGGACAAACGTACAACCAAGATGGCACCCATAACTGCAAACCAGGTGGAATTACACAGCTGCAGTAAGGCATAACACAGGAAATACAGATGGGAACGACAGTAGACACTCCCCATACAAAGTCGGACCGCCGTGCGAATACCGGCATACACAGCACTCAATCTGCCAGCAACAACATGGGGATTACTCGCTGCCATACTGCGGAACAAATGGGAGACCTGTGGAACACATACTAATGGCACACCAACAACGTCAACTAGGAAGGTCATAGGATGTTTAAACTATGGCGTTCCCACTCATAAAGAGCATCCTTCAATGAATTAATAGGTTCTACATGTTCCGGCTGTGTTATATTGACAATATAGTGGCGGATATTTCATAATGGGACTTCTGAGGATTAGTTAAAGCAGTTGCTAACCTGCAGCATTAGATTAACACCATTTGGGTTAATTGTAGAAAGACATGGGTTTCGTAGCACTACATAATATGGGTAGTCAAACAGACATCCGCGATTGGGGAACATACAGCAGCAGTCAAAACCACTGGCCAGATGGACACAGTCCAACATGTTCTACACTTTACATATGCACATTGTTGTACATTGTAGGACCCCAAAAATGTATCCCTACGCAATGTCAACCGGCTGCAATCGAGAGACCCAGAAGAGGTGACAGCCGTGACTACGGCACAGCTAGATATATGCACCACCAGCGTGTTCAAGGTTGATGACAAGTGTCCATGAAATGCAGGCCATATGAACAGAAATCCCCAGATTGTCGAGTCCATAGAAGTGCGTCCACATCCCATTCCCACACACATGAAGGATGTGCAATGGGTACCGTCGAGGGTTGCAGCCATGGGATCGTGGGTATGCATAAATGGGGCTCGGTGTTGATTGGCAGATGATCTGTTGTCCTGCCCCGTGGGAGGGATGTGGGTATAGCACATGCGTTACTCCGCACTAATAATGCAAATCATCCACCGGAGAATGCTAAATGCAGCTGTGAAATGTGTACAGCCTATACCAGTGTCCAGTAGGCAATTCCATGGATGGACAAAATGCGACCAAGATGGCACAGAACTGCAAACCGGTGGAATTACACAGCTGCAGTAAGGCATAACACAGGGAATACAGATAGGGACTACAGTAGAGACTCCACATACAAGATCAGAGCGCCGTGCGAATACCGGCATACACAGCACTCAATCTGCCAGCAGGAAAATGGGGATCACTCGCTTCTATACCGCGGAACAAATGGCCGACCTGCGGAACACATACTAATGGCACACCAACAACGTCCACTAGGAAGGTCATAGGATGTTTAAACTATGGCGTTCCCACTTATGAAGAACAACCTTCAATGAATTAATAGGATCTACATGTTTTGGTTGTGTTATTTTGACAATACAGAGGCGGGAATGTCCTAATGGGACATCTACGGATTAGTTAAAGCAATTGTTAGCCTGCATCATTGGATTCACACCAGTTGGGTTCAGTGTAGAAAATCCCCGGTTTACGTAGCACTACATAATATGGGTAGTCAAACAGACATCCGTGATTGGGGAACATACAGCAGCAGTCAAACCCACTGGCCAGATGGACACAGTCCAACAAGCTCTACACTTTACATATGCACATTGGTGTCCATTGTAGGACCCCAAAATTATCCGTACGCAATGTCAACCAGCTGCGATCGAAAGAGCCAGAAGAACTGACAGCCGTGACTACGGCACAGCTAGATATATGCACCACCAGCGTGTTCAAGGTTGATGACAAGTGTCCATGAAATGCAGGACATATGAATAGAAATCCCCAGATTTTCGAGTCCATAGGCGATGCGTCCACATCCCATTCCGCACACATGAAGGATGTGCAATGGGTACCGTCGAGGGTTGCAGCCATGGGATGGTGGGTATGCAGAAATGGGGCTCGGTGTTGATTGGCAGATAATCCGTTATCCGCCCGTGGGAGGATGTGGGTATACATGCGTTACTCCCCACTAATAATGCAAATCATCCACGGAGAATGCTAAATGCAGCTGTGAAATGTGTACAGCCCTATACCAGTGTCCAGTAGGCAATTCCATGGACGGACAAACGTCGACCAAGATGGCACCCATAACTGCAAACCCGTGTAATTCCACAGCTGCAGTAAGGCATAACACAGGAAATACAGATAGGGACCACAGTACACACCCCATACAAAGTCAGACCGCGCGAATACCGGGCGTACACAGCACTCAATCTGCCAGCAAGAAAATGGGATTACTCGCTTCCATACTGCGGAACAAATGGGCGACCTGTGGAACACATACTAATAGCACACCAACAACGTCAACTAGGAAGGTTATAGGATGGTTAAGCTATGGCGTACCCACATATAAAGAACATCTTTCAATGAATTAATAGGATCACCATGTTATCCTGGTGTTGTTCACAGCAATACGGTAGGCGGATGTTTCCTACTGTGACTTCTTGAGGATTATAACAAAGCAGTTGCTAACCTGCATCCTTGGATGTACACCATTTAGTTTCGAGTTAGAAAAACCTGGATATGGTCTTTTCATAATATGTGTAGTCAAACAGACATCCAGCGATGGGGAACATCAGCAGCAGTCAAACCCACTGGCCAGATGGACTGATCCAACAGGTTCTGCCCCATATGCACATTGGTGTCCATTGTAGGACCCAAAATTTAACCTATGCAATAGAAGCGTGATGGAGGCGGCAGAAAGAGCGTAACAGCGTGACTTCTGACACAGTGAACATATACCATAAGCGTGTTTAAGGTTGATGACAGAGTGTCCATGAGAAATGCAGGACATATGAGCAGAAATACCCATATGGCGAGTCCATAAGTCGTCCACATTGATCCGCACACATGAATAGTGTGTAATGGGTACCGTCGAGGGAGCCGCAGCCACCATGGGATCGTGGGTATGTGTGCAGAAATGGGGCTCGGTGTTGTTTGGCAGATATCCGTTGTCCGCCCGTGGGAGGGATGTGGGTATACCACGCACCCCCCCCACCAATAATGCAAATCATCCACGGAGAATGATAAATGCAACTTTATTAAATGGGTACAGCCGTGTACCCAGTGTCAGTAGGCAATTCCCATGGATGGATAAGCGTCACGACCAGATGGCACCGCAACTGCAAACCTGGGTGGAATTGCACAGCTGCAGTGGGCATAACACAGAAATGCAGATAGGGACTACAGTACGCCGCTGAAGTCAGACGCGGTCGTATACCGGCATACACAGCACTCAATCTGCCAGCACCATAATGGGATCCACTCGGCTTCCATGCAGCGGAAGAAATGGGCGACCTGTGGAACACATACCAATGGCACAAAGCAACATCAGCTAGGAAGGTCATAGGATGGTCCAAACTATGGCGTTCACCCAACTGAAACATCCTTCAGTGATTAGCCGGATTACCATGTTTATCCTGGTGTTGTTCTGACAATACCGGTGGCGGATATTTCCTACTGTGACTTCTGAGGATTACAGCAGTTGCTAACCTGCATCCTTGGATATGCACCATTTGGTTCAGGTTAGAAAAACCTGGATGTCATGCTACATAATGTGTGATCCGACGGAGCATCCCGCGATCGGGGAACATACAGCAGTCAAACCCGCACTGGCCAGTGGACACGGTCAACAGGTTCTACACTTTACATATGCATTGGTGTCGTGTAGGACCCAAAAATTTAACCCTATGCAATAGAAGCGTGATGGAGGCGGCTGAAGGCGTAACAGCCGTGACTTCTGGCACAGTTGAACATATACCACCAGCGTGTTTCAGGTTGACTGGTTCCGCGGGAAATGCAGGATATGAGCGGCTCCCCATGGCCGAGTCCAGTCATTCATCAGTCCGCACATGAATAGTGTGTAATAGGTGCCGTCGAGGAGCTGCGGCCATGGGATCGTGGTATGCAGAAATGGGGCTCGGTATTGTTGTGAATAATCGTTGTCCGCCCGTGGGAGATGTGGGTACAACAATGCCTTACCCCCACAATACAATCATCCACGAGAGAATGATAAATAAAGCTGTGAAATGGTACAACCGTGTACCAGTGTCTGATAAACCAATTCCATGGATGGATAAGCGTCGACCAAGATGGCACCCCATGCTGCAAACCTGGTGGAATTACAGCTGCAATGAGCATAACACAGGTGGGACACAAGTACACTCCCCATACAAAGTCAGACACTTGATAAGCATACACAGCACTCAATCTACTTAGCACACTAATGGGGATCACTCGCTTCCATACCATGAATAGGCGACCTGTGGAACACCTTACCAATGGCACAAAACAACATCAGCTAGGAAGGTCTTAGGATGGTCAAACTATGGCGTTCACATATGGAGAACGCCTTCAGTGGTGTGGGATTATGTCAATTGACCATGGAATACACCTAATCAACATCAAAGAACACGCTGGCACCTTATATTTTACAATCCAAAACACACATAGGTAGATGAAACAGTCCAACGTAGACATTGTCACGACAGGTCACAAAATGGTATACAAAGGTTACTTCCTTGGACATGTAAGCGCTTTCACCCGTAGGCTCCGTCAGACACACATGCCCCAACGCCCACGAAACATCCGAGCACTTTCATCCCCTTACACTTTCATTGGTTAATTTCTCAGCAAACAATGAACGTAATGTAACCACAACATAAAAGCACAGGCGCAATGTTAACTACACACACATATATTAACATCTCAGAAAACATCCTAGTAACACATGTATTATATGATATTGTACTATGCCTAATACTCATCAATCAAGATCAAACAATATATATAGAAGATATGCATATCATATCAATGTATATACAGATGGTACACAACTGAAAAGAGTGGACTAATGTTATTGTTAACTGTATATCTGTTACCTAAACTACATTCCTGTCACGGGGGTTAAACCACCCTGCTTCTCAAAGAGGCTTCATCAGTGTTTCTGCGGTCCCAGCCCTGGTGTGTGGTCCAAGCCCTCCACCTAATAATCCATCTAAATCCATTCTAAAAGCATAGTTGATGAGGTCCCCCTCTGGTATTATAACCTAGCCCATCGTAAAACACGAATGTGAGCGTATGCCGCTGTGATGTGCTCACCAGCCAGCCCGTGAGCGCTCGCCAATCTTAATCCTGCCCAGAAACGCCCGCACTAGTAGGGCCACCTGTCTGGTAGGTGTGTCATGTAGGTATACCAGGATGGGGGCACCATGTGTTAATGTAGTGGTGTGCACCATGGGAGCCCTACAGCCTGGGGCAGCAGTCGATCTAAGGCCGCTGCCGTGAGGAGAGGGAGTCAAATACGGTCTGCAGGTATGTGCAGGGTGCACATGAAACCAGCCGGTCCACAAGGATTACCCATAGTGGCGACACCTGCAGATAGCTATAGCGGGACACACACACGACCATGCATACAACACAGTTAGACATACACACCATAAATAGTCAATTACACACAAGGTTTGTAAATAGGCGTGTGGGTACGAATGTCCGGTACAGCAGGATAGCTATCTGCCACGATATCCAACAGATGTCTCTAAAGGGTGTTCTGGAATGAGACTGATTGCATAGACAATGAGTGGATATGCATCGGACCACAGTTCTATGTCAGCCCGTGCAAATATGCGATACATGGGACAGACAGTTGTCATGCAAAAGAGCAGCACTACGGGCACAACATGGAGTACGTAGATATACAATGACAGAGATACAGAGCGGACACATGTGGCATGGCCCGTGCGTGTAGCGTACACAGCACCACCCACCACACCATGGCCAGGGTGCGTGGAGAACACGCGCTACGGAGTCGTAAACAGCGAGCACACAGCAGTCCCACCGAGCTCGTCTCACCGTCCACAAACTTGGGGATGGCGGCGGGATACTTAGTGTTCTGCGAGAGCCTCAAAGCCATACCCTATGAACCCATGCAGCTGGGGAGCATGGACACACACACACACATGTGGCAGGCATGGTGATTGACCACACCCCCACATACCCAACTGCACAACAGTGTGACACAGGTATGGAACTGCGCTCACGTGGACCAGCGAACACACACCACCGTCAGGGGGCACATGCAGGTGGGTGACAGCATCCAGTAAAGGAATGGCCGCCGATAGCCAAGGTATGTGTTGTAGCGTCTAAAATAACTCCACTCTACTAGAGGCTGTGAACACACACACCACACACACACCGCAGGGGAAGGGGAGTCGGGAATTAGACCTATGCTACCTACATGACCTCACTATAGCATGAAGCATTTACCAGAATCTGCGGCTACCGAGAATTACTGAGCACAGGCGCTGTCGAGGCATAGCATACTTCTAGGTGGGTGACATCACCCGTGAGAATAGCTGGCAATAGTCAGGTATGTTGCGGGCGTCTAAAAAGCATGTTCATCTGCAGAAGCGGCTGGAAACACACACACACGGGGGAAGGGCCGAGTCGAACCTCGCCCAGCCTACGCCCAGACTCACTGCGCGACATTTACAGAGCAGCTACTGAGATTACTGAGCTGGCTGTCAGAGGCATACTTCTAGGCGGGTGATATCACCCGTAAGGGAATGACAGCGATAGCCAGGGTATGTGTTGCAGTGTCTAAAGCATGTTCGTCTGCGAGCAGCTGAAACAAACACACACACACACACACACACACAGGGAAGGGCGAGGGAGTCGGGAACCTCGCCTACCTACGCCGAACTCACTATAGCATCATACACATTTACAGAGCAGCTGCTGAGAGTTACTGAGCTGGTGCTGTCAGAGCATGCTTCTAGGCGGTGACATCACCCGTGAGGGAATAGCAATAGCCAAGGTATGTGTTGTGAAGTGTCTAAGCATGTTCATCTGCAGGGGCAGCTGAAGCACACACACACACACACACACACACACACACACACACACACACACACACACACACACACAGGGAAGACTGAGAGTCAGACCTCGCCTGCATGAACTCACTGCAGCATGGGCATTTACAGAGCAGTTACTGAGAATACTGAGCACAGTAGCTGTCAGAGCATACTTCTAGGCGGGTGACATCACCCGTGAGGGAATAGCTGGCAATAGTCAAGGTATGTGTTGCTTGAGCGTCTAAGCATGTTCATCTGCAGAGGCGGCTGGAAAAACACACACACACAGGGAAGGGCCGGTGAGACCTCGCCAACCTACATGAACTCACTACAGCATGAAGCATTTGCAGGCAGCATGCACAAGTTACTGAGCACAAGCGCTGTCAGAGCATACTTCTAGGCGGGTGATATCACCCGTAAGATAACTAGCTAGCCAAGGTATGTGCAGTGTGTCTAAAGCATGTTCATCTGCAGGGCAGCTGAAACAAACACACACACACACACACACACACAGGAAGGGTGAGAGTCGAGACCTCGCCTACCTACATGAGACTCATATAGCATCATACATTTACAGAAACTACTGAGATTACTGAGCACGAAGACATCAGAGGCATGCTAGGCCGGGTGACATCACCCGTAAAGAATAACTGGCAACAATAGCCAGGTATGTGTTGTGAAGTGTCTAAAAGCATGTTCATCTGGGGCAGCTGGGCACACACACACACACACACACACACAGGAAGGGCCGAGTCGACCTCGCCAACCTACATGAACTCACTACGGCATGGAAGAGCGTTTACAGAACCCAGCTACTGAGATTGCTGGGCACAGGCATCAGAGCATACTTCTAGTGGTGTGTCACCCGTCAAGGGAATAACTGGCAATAGCCAGGTATGTGTTACGAAGTGTCTAAGCATGTTCATCTGCAGAGGCAGCTGAAACAGCACACACACACACACACACACACACACACAGGGAAGACCGAGAGTCGAGACTCGCTACCTACCTTGAACTCCACTATAGCATCCTTTGTTTACAGAGCACTGATTACTGAGCACAGTGCTGTCAGAGGCAGCATGCCTAGGCGGGTGACATCACCCGTGGGGAATGTGGCAGCCAAGGTATGTGTTGTGGTGTCTAAAAGCATGTTCATCTGCAGAGCAGCTGGAAGCGCACACACACACACACACACACACACACACACACACACACACACACACACACACAGGGAAGGGGCCGAGTCGAGTGGACCTCGCCTGCCTACATGAACTCACTACAGCATGGGCATTTGACAGAGCAGCGTTACCCATGAGGAATACTGAGCACAGCGGCTGTCAGAGGCATACTTCTAGGCGGGTGACATCACCCGGCAGGAATAACTGGCAATAGCCAAGGTATGTGTTGTGAGCGTCTAAAAGCATGTTCATCTGCAGAGGCAGCTGGAAACACACACACACACACACACACACACACACACACACACACACGCACACACAC
This sequence comes from Protopterus annectens, assembly GCF_019279795.1. Lineage (NCBI taxonomy): Eukaryota > Metazoa > Chordata > Ceratodontiformes > Protopteridae > Protopterus > Protopterus annectens. The sequence continues at coordinate 184,628,157 of NC_056729.1, forward strand.
ACAGGGAAGGGCGAGAGTGAGCCTCAGCCTGCCTACATAGACTCACTACAGCATGAGCATTTACAGAATCGTAATGGATACTGAGCTAGCTGTCGAGAATAACTTCTGAGGCGAGACACTCACCCGTGAGAATGACAGCAATAGCCAGGTATGTGTTCTGGCGATCTAAAAACATGTTCATCTGCAGGGCAGCTGAGCACACACACACACACACACACACACACACACACACACACACACACACACACACAGGGAAGGGCGGGAAGTCGAGCCTCGCCTACCTACATGAACTCACTACAGCATGAAGCATTTACAGAGATAAGCTAGTGAATACTAATTTTAGCGCTGTCAGGCTTATACTTCTGGGGTGACATCACCCGTGAGGAATGGCTGGCAATAGCCAGGTATGTTCGCGAGCGTCTAAAAGCATGTTCATCTGCAGGGGAAACTGAAGTACACACACAGGAAGGGCCGAGGGAGTCGAGACATCGCCCTACCTACATGAACTCACTACAGCATGAAGCATTTGCAAAGCGCTGCTGAAGGATTACTGAGCACAAGCTGTCAGGGCATACTTCTGGGCAGGTGACATCACCACGTGAGGAATAGCTGGAAGCCAAGGTATGTGTTGCGAGCGTCTAAGAGAACATGTTCATCTGCAGAGGCAGCTGAGTACACACACACACGCACACACACACACACACACACACACACACACACACACACACCACAAACACCACACACACACACACGGGGAAGGGCCGGGGTTGAGACCTCGCCTACCTACATGAACTCACTACAGCATGAAGCATTTACAGAGCAGCTACTGAGATTACTGAGCACAGGCGCTGTCAGAGCCATACTTCTAGGTGGGTGACATCACCCGTATGAGGGAATAGCTGGCTGGCAATAGCCAAGGTATGTGTTCTTGGCGTCTAAGCATGTTCATCTGCAGAGGCAGCTGGAAACACACACTCCACACACACACACACACACACACACACACACACACATACACACACAAACCTTGCAGGGAAGGGCCGAGAGGGTGAACCTCGCCTGCCTACATGAACTCACTACAGCATGAAGCATTTACAGAGCGTGCTACTGGGATTACTGAGCACAGTGCTGTCAGAGGCACTCTGGGCGGGGTGACATCACCCGTGAGGGAATAACTGGCAATATGTAGTGTGTGTTCTGAAGCGATCTAAAGCATGTTCATCTGCAGGGCAGCTGGAAACACACACACACACACACAGGGGAAGGGCCGAGTCGAGACCTCGCCTACCTACATGAACTCACTACAGCATGCCAAGCATTTACAGAGATAAGCTAATGAGATACTGAGCACAAGCGCTGTCAGAGCATATACTTCTAGGCGGGTGACATCACCCGTAAGGATAGCTGGCAATAGCCAAGATATGTGTTGAGGCGTCTAAAAGCATATTCATCTGCAGAGGCAGCTGGAAACACACACACACACACACACAGGGGAAGGGCCGGTGAGACTCACGCCTGCCTACATGAACTCACTACAGCATGAAGCATTTACAGAATCTGGCTACTGAGATACTGAGCACAAGGCGCTGTCAGAGGCATACTTCTGGGCGGGTGACATCACCCGTAAGGAATATGTGGCTGACAGCCAAGGTATGTGTTGCGAGCGTCTAAAAGCATGTTCATCTGCAGAGGCAGCTGGAAACACACACACACACACACACACACACACACACACACACACACACACACACACACACAGAAGGGCCGGGAGTCGAGACCTCACGCCTGCCACCATGAACTCACTACAGCATGAGTATTTACAGAATCGCTACTGAGGATACCTTGAGCACAAGCGCTGTCAGAGACATACTTCTGGGCAGGTGACATCACCCGTGAGGGAATAGCTGGCAATAGCCAAGGTATGTGTTGTGAAGCATCTAAAAAGCATGTTCATCTGCAGAGGGCGGCTGGAAACACACACACACACACACACACACACACACACACACACACACACACACAGGGGAAGGGGCCGAGTCAAGCCTACACCTACTTACATTGAGACTCACTACAGCATGGAAGGCATTTACAGAGCGTGCTACTGGGGATTACTGAGCACAGGCGCTGTCAGGAGGCATGCTTCTGGGTGGGTGACATCACCCGTAAGAATGGCTGGCAATAGCCAAGGTGGCATGTGTTGCAGAACGAAGCATCTAAAAGCATGTTCATCTGCAGGGCAGCTGAAACACACACACACACACACACACACACAGGGAAGGGCGAGAGTCGAACCTGCCTACCATGAACTCACTACAGCATGAAAAAGCATTTACAGAATCTTTCACCGAGATTACTGAGCACAGGCTGTCAGGCCCATACTTCCTGAGGCGGGTGACACATCACCCGTAAGGGGAATAACTGGCAATTGCCAAGGGTATGTGTTGCGGAAGCGTCTAAAAAGCATGTTTATCTGCAGGGGCAGCTGAAACACACACACACACACACACACACACACACACACACAGGGAAGGGCAGAGAGGTGAGACCTCGCCTACCTACATGAACTCACACACAGAGATGAAGCATTTACAGAATCATGCTAACGAGCTAACGGATACTGAGCACAACACACTGTCAGGAGGCATACCCCTAGGTGGTGGCATCATCTCTCTGCAGAAGCAATGCGGCGATGGGAATGAAGACAGAGTGCGCGGTCACACGGCCTGTTACTATCCCAAGGGTGGCCGTTACAGTATGCGGTGGTGCTGCGGTCGGGAATACCAACAACTACGGAGCAGTACATCGACGGAAGGCATGAATCGGGATGCACCACATTACCAGTATACCCTATGAGAGGGCATCCGGCGTGCAGGATGTAGGCGTAATGTGGCATGACGGCCACATATATGAGTCACCTGGATGGTCACCATGGCTATGCAGGATGTCGTAGCCATGGCTACGCCTGGTAGCAGACATCAGTGCCGGAGCCGTCGTGTGTGCCCCGACTGGTGTACTGGCCATGGCCCTCTCACACACCTGAGCGGTTGCGAAGGGAGACAGACATGCTCACGGGGTATCACTGCGCGCCTTGATCGACGCGGTGTGCACTGTACTGTGTGTCCATCTACACAGCTGCTTACTGGGCATGCTCAGATGTACTTAGAATCGGCTGGTGCAGACAGGCATACACATGCAGGAAGTGGCATGGGAGGCAGAATGTGGACCGGGCGTGTGTCCAGCCACACAACAGCAACCCGGCCATGCCACAGGCGTGGCAGTTGCGGAGGAAACAGGCATGCACCTGGGGTATCAATGCAGGCCAGGCGCGGTGTGCACTTATGCTGTGTGTCCATCTACACAGCTGCTTACTGGGCATGCTCAGACCAGACGCCAGAATCGGCACAGTGCAAACAGGCATACACATGGGGCAGCGGCATGGGAGGCAGAATGTGGACGGCGTGTGTGTCCACCCACACCACAGCGACCCGGCCATGCTCACACGTGAGCCATGCTTTCGTGCCGTCCGGCATGCAGGCGGTGCACACACCACCACACAAGTCACAGCCAGGTAAACCCGTACACACGCGCGGGGTGGACACGTACATACAGTCCTGCGTACACACACGAGATGACAGCTGCACAGGCGTCACGGTGCAGGCTGAACATGTACACACCATAAGTGTACATTGTAGCTGCTATGCCAGCACCATGTCATCCCGGTGCAACGGTATGCCTCACGGTCCAGAAACTGCATGTGACATATGTCAAGAAGACTATGTGGCGGTATGCGTCCGTGGGTGCAAAGTACCCACATGTACTATCAATGATCCCACAGGTGTGATGTGGTCCACCACGTGCTGGTATACATGGACAGGCGTGCTCCACATACCACGGGCCAGACTGTTACAGGTATGATTTACTTGTGACTGCAACTGTACCACAGTGAAACAATGTGGCGGATATGTGACATATGTGATTTCCTGGCTGTGTGCATGGACTGCACGCGGGACACACTCTGAAACCTGTGATGTACCACATGCATGACACAGGCGTGCGTGTGGCAATACACACCTGAAGGAAGGCAGATACATGTCTGGTAATATGCACCTACAGGGTGTAACAGTGTTCACGGGACACATGCCTTGTACAGTTTTGCCTGAGCAGCTGTGATGCCAAACCACAGTCCATGTTCCATGTATGTTGACACACATGTCTGGCGTAGCAATGCATACACACATGGCAACAGGGGATACATGTGACACTGATGTACTGTTGCATGCATGGTGCAGCCATTAAGGGCGATTATCTGGTGTCCGTTAACACAGTTGCAACCCCTCCCACATGCACACACCCATCATGAGGGCCATGCATCATGAGTGGCATAGTAACAGCAACGCGCATGGCAGTCTGTGTGTACGCCATTTGTTTAAACACCTGTCCACATGTGCATGTGTGCAGGTGCTGGTCTACGTGTGTCACACCATCTACCCATACCATGTGCGCCACAGTCTGCTATGTCACCTTTACATGACTTAGGCGCTGCAATGATGCATACCCATCGACCATGCGGGATCGACCATATGTCACATTGCCTGTAACCCTACTACTCCCGTGCAGATATTGGCACAGCTGCAGGCCACAGTGGTAGCCACGCAGGATGCACCACATACGCTGCTGCGCCTGCACAAATCCCATGTAGCAGGTGTGTGGCATTCCCTAGCACCAACATGTGTGCAGGAATGTGGCATGTATGTATGCCACAGATCAGGGGAGACTATGTGCCACATGCCACACATCACTGTACACCATGGTGGAGATCTGTACCTACCTCAGTGTGGGGTGCATCGATGTGGATGGTGTAGTACATGCAACATGTCATCCCTCTGTGTAGACATGGCCACCACCATGTCAGTGTGTCAACATGTGTGTATGTCTGCAGCCTGTTGAGAGGTGTATGCAGATATCGTGTTGTGACTGGACACTGACCACACAGGGTGACCATCCCGTAGTGGTGCTGCATTGTACAGCCCTATCATTACCATACCTGTGAGCCTTACCCAGCCACTTGTGCAAGAACCACCCCCTGTGACATGGGGCGCGTCGGTGCATTGTCTTTGAGGTGTAACCACACAGACAGGTGTCCCCATCTGCACACAATGGTGTGTGCCATAGGAATGTCGCGCCCCTTGGGAATACGGGAATATTCCTGTGCAGTGCAGCATCCGACTGTGAGGGCACTGTGCACCAGCTGACAGAGTGACACCTGCGTTCAGTAGCCAGCACACTGCGTCACGACACCTGCAGAGATATCACCATACCTGTGCTGTGTCATGCCATGTATGTGATGTCTCTGTCCACCGTAGCCTGTGGCACCGACCACAGGCGTCGATGCAGTATCTGTGTGTGGACATGTGCGTCATGTACCGTGTAAGCAACATTACAATGTATCGGCTATCGATTAGTGCTCCATGCAGGTTTTATATTATGACCTCTGTTGCCTGCAATCCCGACTGTCTGTTCTCTATATCACCACAGCTCTGCCTGCTCATAGTATTCCTACATAGATAAAAGTACATGTATATACTAAATAGAGTACTACACTGGCCTGGGAGGTCATGTGTGCCCACTTCCCTATAGGTGCCTTCTGTAGACATGGTTACACAGCAAATGCATTCACATTCTCTGGCATGTCCGAAGGGTCAGTGCTAGGCGACCTCTCCTGTTCAGATGGGCAGATCTGGGCGATCCTGGCCCACTGTTACAGGTGCCTCATGGACCGCGGACAAGCACGCACCTTCCCCAATGAACATAATACATGTGACAGATGCAACTATATAGCCAGACAGGGGCTGTGCTCTCTCAAACCATGACCCGAGCCGAGACCACCTTGGGAGGGAAGGACACCATGCACCACATACCCAGTGTCACATGTGACTATCGCAAATGCTAATCAAACACATAGAACACTAAGAACATACTGGAGGCACTGTAAGACATGTCACGAACCTAGAGCACTCTGAAGCAGACACACTGGCTACTGCCTCCACAAGACATAGGACATGCAACACATAGTTCTCAAGCGTCTGTGCCAGCTGCTAAACTGTCGAACCGGCGACACACACACTGCCAGACACACACCTAGCAATGGGTGGCGCCACTGCGAAGAGACACACCGATGTCCCACCCACCACACTGAACAAGGGAATGATCACGGTATGCTGCCTGACGGGCGCTGGAATACGCCACACTTAACTGCGCACTCAGGTCACTCCGCGGCATGTACGGGTAAAGGCGGTCATTGCCCATGCTGGTGTCAGCGACTGGTGACGCATACCCTGGGATACAGTACAGGAGACATGAGGGGCCACTCAGATTCCCAGCCTTGTAGCCCAGGCGGCATGTCCCTGACCGGGCAGTATCCACCCTCATCCAAGTATGATGTATACTGGCTCAATGTGGTCTCACCCTTGATGATGTGTGCACTGGTTACTGTTGTCAGTCTGGGGATCCAGATTCCTCATACCTGGGATGACATAACCCTCACTCCACGCCCCGCCGCGTAGTATGGCTGGCCTGTCGCCCCTGGTCTTCAA